>NC_133772.1:21646694-21710312 GCF_003597395.2 Chelonoidis abingdonii
GGGGAGAAGGGGGAGAGAAACCTGATCTCTCTGTGTTGTGTTTCAAGGGATTGAAGCACGGTAATCTCCTAGTGTCCCCAGGGCGGGAAGAATCTGGGAGGAAGAAAAGAGGGGGAGGGAAATGGTTTATTCCCCTTTGTTGTGATACTCAGGGAATCTGGGTCTTGGGGGTCCCCAGGCAAGGTTTTGGGGGGACCAGAGTGTACCAGGTACTGGAATTCCTGGTTGGTGGCAGCGCTACAGGTTCTAGGCTGGTAATTAAGCTTAGAGTATTCATGCTGGTACCCATATTTTGGACGCTAAGGTCCAGATTTGGGAATTATATCATGACAATGCCCTACTACGATCACAACCTGCAGCTCCCTTGCTACTCCAGTCTTATCTCAGACTGTGCTGATAGGACCCCCCCATTATCATACCAGTGGAGCACCTCAGCCAGTCTTATCTCCCCCCTCATCCCTGCCCAGGGAGGCAGGGCAGTGTTATGATCCCCACTTTACAGAGGGGGAACGGCAGCCCAGAGATGCTAATGGACTTGCCCATGGTCATGCAGAGGAGGAGATGGAACCCAGGTCTCCCAAATCCTAGGCCAAAACTTCCTGAGGTGCATTGTTTGAAAAGGGAGAGGTTCTGCTCTGCAGCTCCATTCCTCATCCTCCTACTAGCTATTCCATTCAGCATCCCTGTCTTGCACACGGACAAGCAGTTCTTTGGATAGTGTTAATGCACAGGGTGCTTTTGCAATAATGGGTAGAAGGGGGCAGGAGAGAAACAAGACAAAAACCCAGCAATTCTGGCTGGGTTTCTTCTTCTGGGCCAGGCAGGCCCTTCACCTTTTGTGTGCTGCAGGATATGTAGGCTGTCTTGGTGGGCCTTGCATGCTGGGGAATGAGTCAGGTGGGCAGGACAGTGGAATCCCCTTTTCTCTTTTAAATAGAATACAATTTGCTTCCCCCTTGATGTGCCTCACAAATAGTAGCATCCGTCTATTAAAGGAAATCTATAAGCCACTTAGCACAGAGAAAGCTGCTTTGAAGCTGGCAGTTTATCTTCAGAAAATTGACCCGAGAATTTTTGTCTGTAGTTTTCTCTTTGAGGTCAGTTGGATAGTCTAGCAGGCCACTTCCAATCTCTGAGAGGAGCAGTTAATGTAACAATAAAGTGATTCAGAATAATTCCAGAACATCCTTAAGTGCTTTGAGAAGGACCTCAAGGTAACAGACCTGATTCTCCTCTCCTGCAAGTTTTACACTGGTGTAAGCCTGCTGGAGCTGATTCTCTGTTCTGCTTAGGCCCTTTTGTACTGCTCCAGCCTGCTGAGAATCCCCCCCACCCAGGGGGCCTCCTTAGCTGGTGCACAGCTGGCATAAAGACTGTACGCCAGCCCCAGAGCAGGCAGGACTGGGACAAGGAGGAGGCATTGCTGGAGGGCCCTGCGCTAATTATTCTCTGCTTCCCAAGATCCAGAATGGACAACGGGTACCAGGGCATAAGTCAGAGCAGCCCTGAAGCTGCTTTAACTGGAATCAGGGCTGGAGCAAGAAGTACAAAGGTGACTTACAGATATATTTATTCCCAACTTCCTTGTGCCCATCCAGAACGTAGGGAGGGACTCACTGAGAATCAGGTTGCATTTCTGCTGTAGAGGTCACCTGATTTACACCACTATAAGTGAACTCATAATCAAATCCCTCCCCCCTTGAATGAAGAAAGCAACCCCCCCAAATGGAGGACACATTTATTTTTAATTTTGTTGGTACATGTCTACAAGCAAAGTGCTTGTGTGTTGACTACTGTATCCAGCTTGTTAAATTCCCCTCCTGCATCACTGTCTGTGTTACTCAAGCCAACCGGTGGTGTTAACACAATGCACTGCCCCCTCCTCTGCCCAAAGCACCCAAGCAATCCACCACGGGAAGGAGGAGTCAATAATCTAGTTTTACGCTCGTGGAAATGAAGGGACTTGCCCTGGATCACATGAGAACCTAGTGGCACAGCAGGTAATGGAACACAGGTTTCTTCTCCCCCTGCTTAGCCAGTGACACAGTGAGACAACTGTGGTCAGTTCCAGCCTTTTGGCTCAGTGTCCTTGGTTTCATGTATAGACCCAGTCATAACAGGCATTGCAGAAGACACCCTAAAGAAAACCCTTAAACACCGCGAGGCTCCAGGCAGAAGAGGTGGTGTTGGGCATAACCAAGGAAAGCCCCCCAGCCTCGGAGCACTGGGCTGGGATTCAAGAGATGTGGGTTTTATCCTCTGCCACTAGGTGACCTTGCACAAGCCTCTGTTCCTCGGTTTTCCTGTCAGTAAACGGGGGATATGACCTCCTTTGTAGAGCACTTTGAGATGTATGGATTAAAAAGCACTATACAAGAGCTACGGATTATTACAAGAGACCCATCCCCCCAAGACATCCTGCCACAGATGCAGTTGAAGACACTAGAGCTGCTTCCCACTTGGTATCAGAGAGCAGGTGCTGCTGACAGGGTATTCTTTCTGTGGGCACTGGACTCCACAACTTGCTTCCCACATTGGCCTGAAATAGTCTGAACTGAACATGGCATGCTGCCAAAGCTATTGAGATCACCAGGTTTTGGGGCAAGGTTCAAGGTATATGCCTAGAGATTACAGAGGTTGTTTTTCTGCTTCGCTTTATTGGCTGAGTTAATTCATTAGCAGAATAGGCTTCATTTTTGCTGTGAGGAGGCCATCATCTGCAGATGCAAGTGTGATCAATCATGAGGGCACCGAGAGCTCTGTACTGTTATTTAAAATCAAGATAGGAATAAATCATACAGACCTTGACACCTCTATTAGTGCCTAGATTGGAGCACATTGTGCCAGGCTCTGTGCAAATATACATAGTGAGAGACAAACCTATCCATAAAAAAGCTTAATAGCTAAATGGATGCGGAAAAGCAGCACACAGAGAAGTGACTTATAAGAGGCTACTTGCTAAGCAAGGAAGAGAACCCAGTCTCCTGACTCTTAGGGCAGGTTCTTAGACTCATGGTGGTATGGTCTAGAGGCTACCTCACCTGACTGCTAACATACTGCTAAGGCAAACAGGTAAGGCTATGTCAGACACATAGAAAAAGAAATTGTTGAGCAATAGTCAACATGGTTTCTGTAAAGGGAAATCGTGTCTTACTAATCTATTAGAGTTCTTTGAAGGGGTCAACAAACATGTGGACAAGAGGGATCCAGTGGACGTAGTGTACTTAGATTTCCAGAAAGCCTTTGACAAGGTCCCTCACCAAAGGCTCTTACGTAAATTAAGCTGTCATGGGATAAAAGGGAAGGTCCTTTCATGGACTGAGAACTGGTTAAAAGACAGGGAACAAAGGGTAGGAATTAATGGTAAATTCTCAGAATGGAGAGGGGTAACTAGTGGTGTTCCCCAAGGGTCAGTCCTAGGACCAATCCTATTCAATTTATTCATAAATGATCTGGAGAAAGGGGTAAACAGTGAGGTGGCAAAGTTTGCAGATGATACTAAACTACTCAAGATAGTTAAGACCAAAGCAGATTGTGAAGAACTTCAAAAAGATCTCACAAAACTAAGTGATTGGGCAACAAAATGGCAAATGAAATTTCATGTGGATAAATGTAAAGTAATGCACACTGGAAAAAATAACCCCAAATATACATACAACATGATGGGGCTAATTTAGCTACAACTAATCAGGAAAAAGATCTTGGAGTCATCGTGGATAGTTCTCTGAAGATGTCCACGCAGTGTGCAGAGGCGGTCAAAAAAGCAAACAAGATGTTAGGAATCATTAAAAAAAGGATAGAGAATAAGACTGAGAATATATTATTGCCCTTATATAAATCCATGGTACGCCCACATCTCGAATACTGTGTACAGATGTGGTCTCCTCACCTCAAAAAAGATATTCTAGCACTAGAAAAGGTTCAGAAAAGGGCAACTAAAATGATTAGGGGTTTGGAGAGGGTCCCATATGAGGAAAGATTAAAGAGGCTAGGCCTCTTCAGCTTGGAAAAGAGGAGACTAAGGGGGGATATGATAGAGGTATATAAAATCATGAGTGATGTGGAGAAAGTGGATAAGGAAAAGTTATTTACTTATTCCCATAATACAAGAACTAGGGGTCACCAAATGAAATTAATAGGTAGCAGGTTTAAAACAAATAAAAGGAAGTTCTTCTTCACACAGCGCACAGTCAACTTGTGGAACTCCTTACCTGAGGAGGTTGTGAAGGCTGGGACTATAACAATGTTTAAAAGGGAACTGGATAAATTCATAGAGGCTAAGTCCGTAAATGGCTATTAGCCAGGAAGGGTAAAGAATGGTGTCCCTAGCCTCTGTTCGTCAGAGGACGGAGATGGATGGCAGGAGAGAGATCACGTGATCATTGCCTGTTAGGTTCACTTCCTCTGGGGCACCTGGCATTGGCCACTGTCGGTAGACAGATACTGGGCTAGATGGACCTTTGGTCTGACCTGGTACGGCCATTCTTATGTCCCTGAATGCTAGGCTTAAAAAGATCTGATTCACTACTGTCTTATTCCTGTTTTACACCAGATTTCCCTCTAAAGGGTCTGACTTTCCCCTACTCCCATTATTTGCGCCTATGCAAAATAGGACGGTTCTGACCCAGTAGCATTTTAAACCCCCTTTGCACAGGTGCAAGCGACAAACACACAGTGGTGAACCAGCCCCATTATGTTTCAGTCCTGCATTGAGGTTTCATGGCTATAAAGGATGCTTGAATATTTTATACAGAGGAAAATGTTTCCTCCTGGGCAGTGCAAATTCCCTCCCTCCCCCAGCACAGCTACTGAACATCTGGATCAAATGTTTTGTCAGGCACCAGAAAGATCTCCAGTGCTCTGAAGCCAAACAGCAACAAACATGCTTCCAAGATTATTTGCAACACTTATACTGATATAAAATGTGGGCTGGTCAGGTCTAACTATTCAGGGGTGTGATTTTTTTTCCAGAGTAGTTAAACTGGTACATTCCCTAGTATGGATGCAGTTATATCAAAATAAAGATTCCTTATAGCAGTACAGCTTATTCTTCTTGCCTGCAGGATTAGTTATGCTGGTATTGGATGCCTTTATACCAATAAAACTTCACCCACATGGAGGTGGGGTAGTTGAACTGCTTGAAGTACACCAGTATAGTCAAAGCAGTACAGTTTTTATGCATATACAAGGCCACAACTGAGATCAGAGCCCCATTGTGCAAGGCACTGTACATGTCTGTCAGCCACCCTCAGGGATGACATACCAGGAATTGAAATGGGGACCTCCAGAGCTAAAAAGACATGAGCTGTGACAACTTGAGCTAAAGAGCTCAGACTCTGTAGGTAGGAGTTGTAAGAGACTCACATCTTCTGTGTATCAGACAGCAGGAGCCCTGTATCACACACTCACCGCTGGGTTATACATGCACATGGTAAGAGACCATCCCTGCACCAAAGAGCTTACATTCTAAACAGACAAGAAAGATTAAAGACAGGAGGAGAAAATGGAGGCATGATATGACTTGCACCCTGTGGTAATCTAGCCTCCCAGTCCCAGACCTGAACTTTAGCGTCCACAATCTGGTCCTGTCCCAAACCTGGACTTTTGCGTCCAAAAGTCTGGGGGCTTACCTGAAACTCCCCCAAGCTCACTACCAGCTTGGGTATTTGGGCTGCCACCAGGTCAGGTAGGTAATTTACTTTAGGGGGCCTGACCTCCCCCTTTCCTCTCTCTGGTGTCCCCAACCCTCCCTGGGTGGGACCTCCAGATTCCAAATCCCTTGGATGCTAAAAGCAGGGGAAAAAATCCCTTCTCCCCTCCTTCCCCGCCTTGCCCAGAAACCGGTTTCTCTACTTCCCAAGCGATAAGCGTTCTCTACCCTCAGGACAATTGAGATGCAAAATGCCACCAGCTTGGCTTTGCCTTCCCCCGTGTCTGCTCTCGTAGCAGTAACAGGAAAAAAACTTCAACCACAAGAGAACAGAGATGATTCTTTGTCTCTTGCCCCGTAGCCTGCTCCTTCCCTGAAAGCAATAGGAAAATAGCTCACAGCCTGGCTTTTCCCTTCCCTTTGCCTCCCTAGGAAAAGAAACTTCCACACGTTTTAAAAGAAAAAGTTTATATAAAAATAGAAAGAAAATATAAAACAATAATCTTGCATTAAGAAACTCAATACAGGCTCTTGCTTATAAGAAGATATGAAAAAACAGTCTGATTTAAAGATAGCCCAATTAAACCAGTCCAACAAATCAACATACAGGTAAATACACCACAAAGATCATCATAGCCGAATTACTTTGCGTTCCCTGGGTACTTACAGATGTTTAGAAGAAACTTTAAGATAAGATGGAGTTAGGAGGAAACCTTGTTTACTCACAGCTGAGCAAACAACAAAGACCCCTGGTATACAAATTCCCGCCCCTGACTTTAAACAATCCAGTTCTCTGATTGGTCCTCTGGTCAGGTGTTTGGTTACCCTTTCCAGGTAAAAGAAACTTAACCCTTACCTTACCTATCCATTTATGACACACCCCCCAAAAAATATCACAGCATGTCAGTGACAAGAGCTGGGAACAGAATCTACATCTCATCACTCAGAGACTCCTGTCCCCTGCTATCACAAGCAACCGGGTCATATAATCCCCTGCATTCATTTATCAAGCTCCATCTTAAAAACAAGTTAGGAGTAATGGGGGCAAACATATTGGAAGGCTGCTCCAGACCCCTACAATCTTGAACTGCAGGCTAGGGCCTTAACCACTAGACAAGACTGCCTCAGCACTTTCAGGGCTGGTAATAGTGATTTAGCTAAAGAGCCGCAGCATTTCCAAGACTGTGACCCCACTTTTATAGCTAACATTTCCTTTGAGCAACACTCAAGCTGTGCCCAGACTACTCAAATAGTGCAGGGGCCTGGTGCTAGATGCCTGCATAAGGTGAGTTTCATCCTTGAAGCTTTGGCGTTTCCTGGGGTGGTTAATTCCCGGTGGTGGGGGTAGCAAACCTTGGTCTATTTCTGTAAGAGGTAATGGGAAGCTGAACAAATCTGACCTTTATGGCACTTTCTAATTTGATTGGCCAGCCATTCTCCTTCCTTCCTTTTCATAGGCTCAGAAAACTGCAGGGAGGGCGGTGGAACTGGACAAACAAAGCAGGTCATATTGAAAAGTTTAAAGCCATTGAGCTCACCTCTGCCTTTGATAGGCCTGAGCAGGGCTGAGAGACTTTGATGTTTCCATCACATGAAGATAATGCTAATGAAAACCAAAGTGAGATCAGCCGGTGGGAACCTCAAGCCCAGGCTGCTGTAGACAGACACCATCAAAAGCCACTCCACTCCAACCGCCACTAGCTTGGACATCCAGGTGGCAGTGCCGGGGTCTGTCTGCACTGCAGAGATAGGAACGCAGCATTTGTAGACTTGGCTAGATCAAAGGGGGAAGGCCATGTCTATGCCACAAGCTTGCAGTACGATTCCCCTGCTTGAGTTCACATGCTCAGCGAGAGCTCGGACAAAGGTAAGTAGCTGCATAAGCCACAGGAGCATGGGCAGCGGAGGCTCAGCTGAGTTATGCCAAGTATAAACTTACCATGTTCAGGAGGGTTTATACTCGGCCTGGCATAGCCATGCCTCTGCTGCCGCTCCCCACACTATTGATGGCTACACTACTATTTACACCACACCTGCTCTCATCAAATGACCGTGAGCACGTGCACAGAAACATGGGAATCATGCTCCTAGCTCAGAGTATAGACAGAGATTCACTGAAATGACAATATCAGTGCATAAACTTTCATGAGTAAAAAAGCAAGAAGTGAGTTTTTTACCCACAAAAGCTTATGCCCAAATAAATCTGTTAGTTTTCAAGGTGCCACCGGATTCTTTGTGGTTTTTGTGAATACAGACTAACACGGCTACCGCCTGACATTTGACAAGATCAGTGAAGCTGCAGCAGTGTGGGCTGCAGCAGTGTCTGCTTGAGCAGGTACCCAGGCTCCTGGGTGGGGTATACTCAGATAATAGGTGGGCACACAGTGAAACGGGACAAGTGGAGACAGCACATTAGAACTTTGGACTCAGAGGCTCAAAATTGTACTTTTTTTTTTTAAATATCAGTTTGGAAAATCCTTGTCATTCTTTATGAAATATGCTTTAAAAAACAACCACCCAGCAATGCATTTTAAAACCCATGAATCAATGTATGGCCAGTACTCATGAGCAACTCTACAACAAAGTAGTGTTTACACTTGATTAAGAATATTCCTGTCAGGAGGAAGAACGCAGCTGAAAGCTTCCAAATGCCACTGAGAACAAGGCGCGGTGTAAACATTATTTTAAAGGCCTTAGGAGCGCTGTTTCCTATCTACAAGAGTGGCCCTTGGCTGCCTCTCCTCTACAATACACACATGGGACCAGATGATCAAAAGAGCTTGGGCTCAGATTTTCAGTAGAGCTCAGCTCTCACTAGCTCCTGTTGTGCCATGCATGGCCAGATGGTCAAGAGCTCAGTGTGCACCCACATTGCTGAGATTACTTGAAAAACCAAAAGTGGGGGAAAACCTGGCCCTTAGTATCTGGCAGGCCAGAGTCTGATCTCATTTATGACAATGGAGCCTGGTTGACTTACTCCACATTGACACCAGCGGAACAGAGATCAGATCATTTCCTTCATAACCTCCACAAAAGCCAGTCTCTTGGCCTCTTGTTCAAAGCTAACTCCACTTGGAAGACTGGATCCCTCACTATCACACTGACCTGTCAGTTCCTCCCATGCTGCCGATTCGAGTGCCTGCCAATCACTTCTGAAAAGAGATTTCTAAACAGCAGCCAAACCATTTAGGCTGGCCAGGGACATGGCACACCACACCACACCCCTCCCCCACAGGTACTGCAAACAGTGTCTGGCAGTCAGACAAACAGCAGTCAAGCATGGGCACTATCTATTCATCCATCTCCTGGCACCACCTGAAATCAATGGCAGTTTTGTT
The DNA here is from genome assembly GCF_003597395.2 of Chelonoidis abingdonii. Classification (NCBI taxonomy): domain Eukaryota; kingdom Metazoa; phylum Chordata; order Testudines; family Testudinidae; genus Chelonoidis; species Chelonoidis abingdonii. The sequence goes on from NC_133772.1 coordinate 21,655,683, forward strand.
CTTGATTTAAATAGGAGCAAAACTTGGCCCTGACCACTCCTAACTTCAGCTGAAGTCTATGGGAGCCGTAGGTTCTGCTGATATGAAGAAAAATCAGGTGCTCTCTATCAAAAGGCACCTGCACTGTTGAAGACAATGGGAGTAGCAGGATTGGGAATAAAACAAAGATCTCCTGGCTGTGGCAGGAGGCCTCTTCTTTCCAGGCAGGTTCGTCTTGGGTGTCTCTGCCTGCGGACAGCTCAAGACATCTTGGTGCTGTTTAAATATTTACAGCAGACCAGAGTAAAAGAGATGGAAGCATGAATTATTCACGGCTTTACTTTTATCTTGGCCGCCTTTAGAATGGAAGATTCCTCCAGCAGAGCTCTGGGGAAGGGGTGGTAATCTTTCCACACTGAGCGAAGTTCTGTAGAAAGTCGTCATGAATGTAGAGTTGCTATATAATCTCAACAGCACACCGCACATCCAGTGCCAGTCAAAGTCTACTGTGCTGCTGTGAAGACAATAGGTTTCTGCAAGAAGGGGGCATGGTAAAATTATCCAGCTTGGACTTTCAATCTCACACCAGGATTGCATTTAGAAAATGGACATGAGATTCTCTCCCTCATCCCCCTTGCATGAGTTTTTAAGTTGCATTAATTTGTTGTTGTTTTTTATAGGGGGCGGGGTGGTGGTAAAGCACAACCTGATCCTGACACTACAAGGGGCTAGCCGAGGGCAGGGGGCTGTGCCTCAGTTTCCCTGCATGGTTCGGAAGTGTTTACATACAGCTTCCCTGCCCAACATTCCTTACTGTGAGACTTAAAGGTCTGATCAGCTCTGGGAACTACAGGTCCCAGAATGCCTTGGTTCTGCAGGAGTAACAGGGCGGAGCTGGCATTCCTGTCACATCATGTGATTAAGTGTTGCCATGCTCTGCCCTGAAGGTAGCAGGAGCTTTGATGCCTGCTGCACACTGGAAAGGGCAACACATCTGCAGGGGGAAGAGAATGCCAGGTTGGCACAAAGGTAGATTCAGCGGGAAATCCTGTTCCCTCCTCCTTTCCCACCTCTTGGCCCTTGTAACAGAGTGTACTGGTCCTTTAAGGCAGGCCTCTAATTCTGGATTACCCTGTCTGCAGAAACAAAGTACCGTGGGAGCGATAGTCCAAAGGCATGCCTGGGAGTTGTGGGCTAACACAAGGCATGCTGGGAGAGAGGCCAGGCTACATAAGCCACTCTCTCTCCTGAGGTGTCTCTCGTCCCAGCCACCATCCAGAGACCCTTCTGGAAAGCAGCCCACCAGCAGATCCTGCTTTCCTGGAGTTCTGAAGAATGGTGCTGCCTGTAAACCCAGCCTCCCTCACAGCTGTAGTCCAGAACTCCACAGCAGCCCCTGTGGATCACAAGTCCCAGAAGCCCTTGCTGCTGGCTCAGGGTAAAGTTACCTTAAAAGGCCAATACACTCTTGATCAAAGGGAAAGTGTGCCACCTTCTGAATTTAGATCACTTTGCTGTACTACCTGAGATCTTCCCTCCAAGCAGTGGCCAAGCCTGCCGCTGCTTAGCTTGGACAAGCAGGCAGAGATGCAGCAGACGATATGATTGCAGATACAAGTCCAGTAAGGCCTGCTCAGGAGCTAGGAAATCCTCCCCTTATAGAAAGAGATTAGAATGTTTGCAGCCATCAGGCAGGTGAAAATGCAATAGCTTTAATATTTAAAGTGGTGGAGCGGCCCCGTGGTACAGCAGAATCTCTGAGTGCAAGGACTATTTAAAAATCAGAGGCACTACCTGGTGCACCAGAAGGAAATGTAGTTATGTACCTGGGAAGGGATGTTGACCAGTACCAGCTGTGTCCACACTGGGCCTTTGAGAACAGAAAGTGTTACCTTGTTTCTAATGCTGGTTCAGTTCCCTAAGCAATGACTGAGGGCTAGAGTCTACCAAGATTAGCTCCTGTGCTGAGTGTGTTACACTTACCTGATTTGCTAGTTGATCCAGCCCCTGCAGAAGTTAGAGCTGCCAAGGGACAGCTCTCGCTAAACACTTGCTGGCTCTTGTCCCTGCCGGAGCTGCTAAAGTAGATGCACTCCACTCTATCTCAGACACTCCTTCCTGCCTTAGGTATCACTCTTGACTGCACCAAATCACACTAGTGAAAAGCTCCCCTCTGCTAGGCGGAATTCTTAGCTAGCCACATGATACCACTTCACACTGACATAGGGCTGGTCTACACTCGGGGAGGGGGGGTCGATGTAAGATACGCAACTTCAGCTACAGGAATAGTGTAGCTGAAGTTGACGTATCTTATTTTGACATACCTCCCATCCTCACGGCACAGGATAGACGGCCACGACTCCCCGTCGACTCCGCTTCCGCCTCTCACCCTGGTGGAGTTCTGGAGTCGATGGGAGTGTGTTCAGGGATCGGTTTATCACATCTAGACAAGACATGATAAATCGATCCCCAATAGATTGCTATCCGCCAATCCAGCGGGTAGTGTGGACGTACCCTGAGTAGTGCAAAGAGGCCTGAGTGGGAACAGAAGATCTGGCTCCAAGAGACTTGCCCAAGGTCACACAGGGAGTGTACAACAGAGGTGGGACTTGAATCCAGGTCTCCTGAGTCCCTAGTTTAGTGATTTAGCCACAAGATCCCTCAAGGGTAACTAAAGGCATTGGGTACCTACAGGATCAGGCCTTCTCATTTGCAGCCCTTTGATGAACTGAACCACAAGTTGTGTAGCTTTTGTGGAGCACGGCTCGGCCAAACAAACGCAGCACATTTGTTAGCTGTTTTAATTCTTGGCTGAGGGATATGTCAGAATGAGCAATGCCCCAGAAGCCATATTCCGGGTTACAAACACAAGCATAGATATGAACACAAAACCAGCAGTTCTTACACACGCACCATCCTCACCTTGCCCAGCCTGGGTGACATCACAGCACCCGCTCTAACCAGTCATCATTGACCTCAGAGGTTTCAAGGCCAGAAGGGACCAATGTGGTCATCTAGTCTGACCTCCTATCTAGCACAGACCACAGAACTTCCCCAAATCGTTCCTAAAGCAGATCTTTTAGGAAAAGCATGCAGCCTGGACTTAACAACAGCTATTCATGGAGACTCCACCATGACCCTTAGAAAGTTGCTTCAATGTGTTAATTATTCTCACTGTTAAACATTTATGCTTTATTTCCAGTCTGAGTTTGTTTAGCTTCCAACTTCCAGCTGCTGTATTGTGTTAGACCTTTCTGTGGTAGATTGACGAGCCCATTATTCAATATTTGTTCCCCATATAGGTACTTAGACTATAATCAAGTCACCCCTTTCTCTTAAGGAAAATAAATAGATGGAACTCCTTGTGCCTATCATGATAAGGCAGGTTTTCTAATCCTTTTGTCATTCTCACAGCTCTTCTCTGAAACCTCTCCCAATTTATCAACTTCCTTCTTGAATTGTGGACACCACAGCTGGACACAGGATTCCAGCAGCAGTTGCACTACTGTCAAATACAGAGGTAAAATAGCCTCTCTACCCGTACATGAGAGTCCCCTCTTTACATAACTAAGGATTACATTAGCCCTTTCGGGCACAGCATTAAACTACATGCTCCTGTTCAACCAATTATCTACCATGACCCCAAACGTTTTTCAGAGTCACTGCTTCCCAGGATAGTATCCCCCATCCCTTAAGTATGGCCTACATTCTTTGTTCCTATATGTGTACATTATGTTTAGCCATATTAAAACACATAGTGTTTGCTTGCGCCCTGTTTACCAAGAGTTCCAGATCACTATCAGTGACCTGCCCTCTTTATTATTTACCACTTCCCCCAGTGTGTGTTATCTGCAGTCTTTATTAGTGATGATTTTTTTTCCTTCGAGGTCATTGATAAAAGGCATTAAACAGTGTAGGGCCAAGAACAGATCCCTGCAGGGCTTCACTAGAAACACCCGCTTGATGATGATTCCCCATGTACAGCTACATTTTGAGACCTATCAGCCAGCTTTTAATCCATTTAACATCATTCTGGATTTCTTTAATCACAATGTTGCACTGTACCAGGCCTCACAATAAGCCAGGAGTCGGCTCTTGAAAAAGCCAGGGCTATCCATTCATATGGGGAGGATTACAATGCTTTCCTCAGTGGCTCCTCCAGCTTCTATCTAGCTTAGGATTTACATGACCCAGTCACTGTAGCAGGGGAGCATCTTTAATATATTTCTCACAACAGCCCCATGAAGCAGGCAAGTACCATGATCCCTGTTTTACAGATAGGGAACAGAGGCACAGAGAGATTATGGGTGAGATTTACAAATGTGCTCAAGTGACTTAGGTGCTTTTGAACATTTCCCCCCAAATCCTATTGACTTTCAGTGGGACTTATGCACTGGAATCACTTGGGTACTTCTGAAGATAAAGTGCTTTACAGCCAGTGTATGCAGTGTAAAACCCTACTATGAAAGATGCTTAGAGGTGCAAAGTTTAATACTGGGAGAGATCCTGATACCTCTTCCCACACTGAACAGTGCTTTGGTCCACAAATAGTGACATTTTCAACAATGGGTGATGTAGAAGAGTGACTCACCGGCCTGCATTCCCCCTTGTGGCTGGGCAAAATGAAGCAGTGTCTTATCTGGCACCCCCTGCTGACAGCCACTGCATTGGTCTGCTTCTTCTCGTGAGTCAGCCTCCTCCTGTCACAGGCCAGGTCACATTCAGTCCCACCCCTTCCAGGGTAACAGTCTCAAACAATTCACCAACCTCCCACTAGGTCTTCAGCCCAACTCTGGACTCCATGGTCCTCACATTACAAGGTTTTCATGCCACTTCTCTCACTGGCTGGTAGGGGAACCCAGGCCCCTCAATTACTCTGGGTTTCAGTCCCAAGACCCTGTAGCAAGCAGCTAGTCTGCTTTCTTAGATTCCTTGCCACCTTCTTGGACCACTTCCTACCTCAGCCTGTCTCTAAAACCTTTTCCCTCAGCCCCTTCCCAGACTCCGCAGAGTTCTTTCCTGCCCTCGTATTGAGCAAAGTCCCTCCGGGCTTTCTCCCTGGACACCCAGCTCCTCTCTGGCTCTTCTTCTCACAAACCCGATCCCCAGGACTGTCTCAGTGGTGTCTGGCCCTTTGGTTGAGGCTCATCACAGCAGGTCGCTTCACTCCTGTCCTTTCCCAGTGTCTTTCCTGGCCCTTTACCAGCACTCTCTTCCCAGGAGAGAAGAGGACTGCTCTCCCTTCAATTACCCTGCAGTCCTTCCTTTATGAGTCATCCAATTCATCTCAGCTGGGACTCATCCTTAATTCGGCCACCCACCTCCTCCACTGCTAGCCTAATTCTAAATTGGGTCAGGTCCAACCTCCAGGTGCAACTAAGTGCACCAGCTGCTCTCTGGCACCAGTTAACCCTCCCTCTCTGCCAATGTGGGGTACTGTAGAAGAGTAAACTCATTGCTAGAGAGACATCTCAGGGGTGGGCATGGCAGAGCTGGCTCTCTCCTCTCCAGCATCCCCTGCCAATGGTTGCTCCAGCCCTGCAGTGTCTCCTGCCGTAACTTGGCCAGGTAACAATTTACTTCCACCCCTTTCAGAGTGACAAAGTTCAGCCAGTAGGAGCCCAAATGTCCTAAAGAGGTCTTTGACCCCAACTGTGGGCCCCATAATCCTCCTAACCGTGTATCAGGGCTCTCCATTGCTCTTGTCCCCTTCTCTAGCCTCATGCCACCTCACCAGTGGCTAGTAGGGGAGCCCAGGCCCTCCTATTCCATTGGATCCATAAGACAGTCAAGATTCAGTGCACCAGACTCATTTCTACCACCTCCCTGAATGTCTCCCCCACACCAGCCTCTCTAGGTTCACCCCTCTTTCAGGGCTAGGTCTCTCAGGACCCTCCCCTAGAATCCTCTAACAAGCCATAAAATATAAACATAAACCCACTGCCACCGTCCTTGAGCTTGATCTTACACCCCTCTCAACTTTCCCCTGATCTATTCCCCAGCTGAATGCCTCCAAGGGCCTCTCCCTGAAAGGCCAGGCCCTGACCTTCTATCAAGGCTTTCCACCAATACCTGCTCTGCTCTCACATCTGCTCTGCATCTTCCCTGGCTGCCAGACTTCCCTACTCAGCAAAGAGCCCTAGTGCTAACTCTCCTCACTAGCCTCCCTCCTTAACCCTGCTGGTCCTTCCACTTTCTAAGCCCGGAAAGTGATTGTACAGAACCTTCCTCCATATAGCTTTAAACTTCTTCTTTTTTAATTAATCACCCAGCTCCTCTTTCAGCTGGGACTCATCTTTAATTAAGCCTGGCCCCCCTTGCCGGTGCAGCCAGGTAGCATAACTGGTGTCTCAGACCTGCATTAACCCTTTCAGAACCTGTGTGGGGTGCCCAGATTATTCCAGGTATACATCTCACCCCACCAGAGGCAAATAGGTACAATATAAGTGATTTAGGAGCTTAAGTCCCACTGAGAGTAATTGGACTCACATTCCCAAGTCACTTGGGTGCTTTAACCCAGCGATATGACTCATGGGAGCAATTTCTCGTGAACATAAGAGTATAATCATCAGGCCTGTTATTAATAACGTCTCACTTTTACCTAGCCTCTAAGGCCCAGATCCCTATAGCTATTCAGGCACCTAGTTCCCACTGAAATAAGTGAGAGTCAGGCACCTAAACGCCTTTGAGGGATCTGGGCCTAAATAGCTTTTGCTAATGTAATGGAAAGACTTTGAGCCTATCTTGATTTAGTTGGGGTTGGTCCTGCTTTGAGCAGGGGGTTGGACTAGATGATTTCCTGAGGTTTCTTCCAACCATATTCTTCTCTGATTCCCAGTGTTGTGGATCTTCTCACATTAATACTGAACCAAATACACCTGTTGTTGCTGGCTGGCAACAAAGTATCAAAACTAAAGTCTTTAAAGAGGGGTGGGTAAAATAGCCATAACGAATAAACATTCTGAAGCATATGACATGAGAAATCCACATCATCTGGGATCCAGGACCATTTCTCAGGATAGTCACATGCTGCTGGTGGCTCCCCTGACTTGTACCTTCACTGCAGAGCAATGCAGTGCAGGTGCAACAAGATACTGCAGCTGAATATCGAGATGCCTGCAGTAACAATGAGCCTGTGTGGGAGGGTAGCAAGCAATAAGAAAAATTGCTGCTGCTATGTAGCGTAAATGGGCATCTCTGTAATAAAAAACTGCTTTTCGTTTGAGGGAAGCAATTATTCATTAGCTTTGTTTTAAAAAATATTCCTCTCCAAAATGCACTTTTACACTGTTGTTCCCTTCTCGGGGGAGACAGAGAACATGCTGCTATGATAATGCTGGATATAAATGGAGAAAAAAAAATCTCACAGTTTGCTGGACATCTTTGCTCTGCATTTTGTATCATCTCTGACGTGGTGACCTCTGCTGGTCTGATTATTTCGGTAGCAAATACTTCAGCTGCCTGCAATGCAGGAAGAAACTGGAAGGGAGAGAAAGAAAGAGAGAGGAAAATGACTTTCATCATCAGGCAATTGCTTTTCCCTGCTACCTGTTCCAGGTGACTAGGGCAAATAAACAAATAAACCCGTTGCTGACTGATAAAAGCCAAATCAAGCTTCTGATCAAGATATGAAACTCCCTCAAAGATCAGTCTTTGTATGTAAGGTTCTGGTTTGGTCTTTTCCAGAGGTGTTGGGATCTGTTCCCAAAGCCTGGGGAGTTCAGATCTTTGCCTTCAGACTTCTAGGGACTGATTTTCATGAGCGAGGGGCCAGATTTTCAAATGTTCAGCACTCTCAGTGGAGGGCAGACTTTACAGAGTTCAGCTCCTATTTAGGTACCAGCATAAGGTACCTATTTAGGCACCGTATTTAGTTGCACAAATGGAAGCTGTTCTCTAGACAATTCTGGCCAGTGTCCCTTGCGGTAGAGAACAGAGTGGATGCAATTCTACTGATTAGAAAGGGAATTCTTTACTGAGGCTGTTGGACACATACAGACCCTGTGGTTCTTTCTGCAACTTCCAGATTGGCTAGCAGAGACTGTGTTGCTACAAAGGCCTCCTTCTGTCCCATGGAAGTGACCTGCTGACTACATTATAGGACCCGTTTTTATTTAAGTGAAGTGCTGATGCTGAATGCCCTGTGTAAGCAGGGGGAGCCACCGATCTCAGCAGAAAGAGCCACTCCACTGAATGACTCTTGGAACTGCACAGCAGTAACTCAGTTGGGAGGCAGATCGCTGCACTGAAGTCAATGTTACACCAGCTGCGGATCTGGCCCATTGACTCCAATGGAGCATTTCATTATGAAAGTTCTGGTGTTTGGTTGGACAAGGTATAGTGTGTGTGCTGCTTACGGAATGATGCCTAATGGTAAAAGCTGGCAACTGGGAATCAGGACTCCTGATTTCTATTCTCACCTCTGCTACTGATTCACTGTTACTTTGTAATCTGAGCAAGTCACATAACCGCTCTGTGCCTCAGTTTCCCATACATGAAAAGGGTTTCATGGATGTAATGCCTCCTAGGGAGACAGGCTTTATTAATGTCTGCACAACGCTTCTAATAATTATTCAGCTAGAAGTCCACTATATTAGCCGAAATAACAACTATTTCAATACTTATGCCATCTAGTCCCTTCTGTAATCTGAAAAGTGAGGTGAAAAATAACTGGGAAGGGGAAGGGAAGATGCCACCTGAACTTTTTCAAAGCTAAGCTGGAGTTTTGTGCAGTGACTCAGGTTAGTTCTTGTTACAACTCATCTGGGTCACATATGCCTTGGCCCTGGTGTGGGATTTGCACACCCAGAATCCAGCACAGCTGAGGGAAGAGCGATGCTCAAGAGACTTGAAGGTCATATACTACTTTAAAGCAGCATCAGTTTGGAGGAATAAATATTATCTGACAACAAATGAATATTGTCTCGGATTTTGCAGAATCGAAAGGATAGATTTGCAAGTGACCAAACACTGAATAGCCAGGGCTCGAGTAAGGAGCTATTCAGGAATAATAAAAAGGGTGTTAAACAATTTTGCATAATTAATCCCGGAAACATGTCCTAATGAGGGACTTAGAGTGTGAGTCTCTTAGTGTCTTTGATACTCAGTTACTTATCTGAGTAGTCCTACTGGCTTCAGTTATTCACATCAGTAAACACTGAGCAGTCTCCATGTAATGTTCACAGCATATCCACAGAGAAGTTAGATAAGACCATAAATATTCTGGCTGGAAGGTTACAACGTAGCACTACTTCATTTCTTAGATTCAGAATGACATCACAAAAGAACCCCAAAACAGAGAGAGACAAAGCAGGCTGCTCCCTAAAAACAGAGGCCCAGCTCCTCCCCACCCTATTCTAAGCTGGCTGGCTGCAAACTGACTGCTACTAGGCCCGGATTGTACTTTCCTATAGAGCCCCTGTGCGGCAAACAGGACTAGGAAAAAACCTGAAAATTAAAGTGATAGTCTACAATTTTAACACAGTTTTCAACACACCAGACTCCACAATCTGTAACAACTAATGATGCAGAGCTGTTGTGTAGGGCACTCTGGCTTCATCATCAGTACATGGACCACTGGGGAAGACAAGGCAAAAAAGGGCAATGAAGGTGTTTGAAACTCCAGGGAGAGGAGGCTATTTCTGTTGATAAGAGGCTAACAGCAAATTTTCAGTGGGATCCACTTTTTTTTAGAATACAGATAATGTGACAACACTTGTTTGACAAGTGCCATAGCAAGAGAATTGCAGAGGATTTGAAGACAGTGGCCGTGTCTCTCCCCTTTGCTCACACACACAAATCTGTTTGTACTAGACACCGAAGAATAAAGACAAATTGCTGCAAGTGTCACCCACTGGGATTCTCATGCAATCACTTGTAAAGGCAAAAAAACTGGCCCTTCTTGCTAACATCTTCCTGTTACATAACTGAACCAAATCACTAATAATAATATTATTACTATGATGAAAAAACCCACTAGATAATGAACATTATTTAGAATTAGATCTACACTGTGGTTTTAAATAAACACAGAGATCTCTCTGGCTCCTTCTCCCGCACCAGTCACCAGTTAGTTTAGCCATGACAACAGATTGATGAATTTGAATACTGAGCCAAGTTCAAGGCTGTGGGCCTAGATTTCACAAAGGTGTTTAGGTGCCTAAGTCCCAGTTTTGGGCTCCATTCTGATTCGCAAAATTCCTTGCAAACCCTGGAGGTGCCTTAATTTGCTTGGTGCCTACGTTTTTGTGTAAAAGTTCCCTCTAAGCATGCAGAGTGCTGCCTTACCCTAAGTGTCTGAACACCTATCTCCTGCCTATGCCCAGAGCAATCCATGAATGGGGGCAGACAGGTGGGCAAACACCTAATTTGCGTGCAGGACACAATCCGATAGATGTGTTCTGAGCCTAAGTAACTTGGTGAGTCTAGGCCAAGGAAACCTAAAGGAGCCTAAAGCTCCTGGATTAAGATCGTAGCCAACAACTTAGCTCCTCAGACACAACAGAACTTTCTACCACAAGGGTAAAACTTGTCTGTGTGGGAGACAGAACCTGCCCGGGGGCTGGTCTGAGCCCCTGGGTTGGAATGAGCTCCCCCATGAACTAGGACCATCACAAACCTCCCCAGCTTCCACTCCAAGTGCAAGGCACCCCTCTTTAACATGCCTTCTCTAATATCAACCTAGAGAAGTGTGGACATTTAAATAGAAACACAAAACCAAACCAAAACCCTGCCAAAACAAATGACTCCACTGCCAGCACAATTCTCCTGGAGGGAGGATGACAGAGGGACACACACAGGACAGACAATCGCTTAAGAAGCTACAGGAAGGCACTCAGGTACTACAGCCATGAAAGCAATACCAGAACCTGAAGAGAATAGAACAGAAACAAGTCTAACTCCTCAAAGTAGATTTCTGGAATTACTACAGGTTCCAGAACATGGGGACCAAGGAAACCATCTCATCCTGCTGACCCTTCCCTCTTTTAGAACTGTATTGTGCCAGTGGAGTAAAGGAAAACATGCCTGTGTGTACACACACACGGGGGGGACCTAGCCAGTTTTTGTGTACAAATTTAGTCCAAAGCACAGCCCCTCCTCTCTGGATACACTGCCATCACAAGCAAAAGGGCCAGAAAGGGATGGAGACTTGCCTCTACCCCTACTCACTTGCTAGCCAGCAGAGCTAGAAATAAACACCACCTCTCTCAGGCCTGCAGTGATTTACTTCTTTCCAGAAGCAAAGGTGGTACAGTGGCAAAGAAGTATGGGTCCCTGAGACTTTCCTAGGGCAGTGACTCCATCTAGCCCTCCAAGTTTCTATCATGTTAGACAATCAGTAGCTGTATAGTTTGCATATCAAGAGTCATCCACTTTCAGTGAGAAAACCCCAGAAGCAGGCTTTGCACTTTAATGCTATTGTTTGATTGTATAGTCCCTGCTGTAGACAAGGCTACACGGAGTTAAATAATGCAAGACAATGGGCTGCGTACAGCATATATCCAAGAAAATGTCAATGAACTTAGGGTGAATATATTAAAGCTTTTTGTCACGAGGACAATAGGACAAGGAGAAAGAAATTAAGACGTAAGGGAGAAAAGAGATGTTTTAGGACGAAGGGTAAAATTTTTAAAAGTGACTTAGGCACTTAAGAGCCTATAGAGCCTAAGGATCAGATTTTTCCAACAATTTAGATGCAGATAAGTGGCTTAGTGGGGTTTTGAAAAGCAGATTAAGTCCCATAGAAATCAATGGGAGTTATGCACCTTACTCACGTAGGTGTGTCTGTGAATTCTACTAGGCACTGATCTGCATCTTTAGGCACCGAAATACCTTTGAAAAGCTGGCCCTTGGTTCCTAAGTCACTTAGGCCCTTTTGAAAATTTTACCTGAGGTCTGAAAAGAGACTGAGAGCCAGTGAGGTGGGTGAAAAATGGCAACTATTTTTTCACAGAAAATTTTAACAATGTTAGTTTTTTTTAAAATTTCCCTTCAAACGTACTTCATTTTTGCTTTTTTCCAACAAAACACTGAAAACATTTCAGTTTTTGAAAAAACAAAACAAAACAAAACATTTTTGGTAAAAATGTTGGGGTTTCCATGTTGGGGTCTTGAAACCCCTAAAATGATTTTTTTATACCAAAACCCAAGCACTTTCACTGAAAATGGAACATTTATCAAAATCTGAAGATAGTAGAATGAATTAGGAGTTTAAAATTTTGTTTAAAAAAATAGTATTTTGGTCAAAAAGCCATTTTTCCCTTAAAAAAGAAAAGTTCCAACAACAAAAATTCAGTCGGCTCCATTGGAGAGTGTTATGTTTTCGCTTATACAAAAAGCAGCCAAACATGTTCAGCCAAAATGGTTTTCAATCTTACATCAAGAGAACAACAGTGTTTAAGAGTCTGCAGAAGAGAGCACAAAATGGCTGCCGGCAGATGTAAAGGGAAAGGCACAGAAATACCTCACAGAGAGATCAGAATATTAGTCTAGACGCCAAGCGCTGCAGAGGAGACAGCTCCTGTACCAATGGCTGTAAACAGGAGTGTCATGGAGGCAGGTAGGATGGAGTTTGTGAAGTTGGAAGGAGTAAGAGAATTTTAAAAACATGGCAGGTAAATTTAAATTGGTTCCTGAGTTGAAAATGGAGCCAGGATGATGTCGGAGGCCTGGGAGATGTGGCCATGTTTCTTTGTGCGTGTGCAGCATTCTGCATAGGGTGAGTGGCCCAGAGATAGGACAGGGAGGGTGAAGAGGAAAGATGCCACAGTCAAGGGAGAAGGAGAAGGGTGAGGGTATTGGCCAATGTGGGGCTGAGGTGGTGGGCAGCATTACAGAAGGGGAGGGAGGGGTATTTATTGGCATAGAAAATTGGAGAAGCAGAGGCGAGTTCAGGGGCATGGATGAAGCCAAGACGACAGCAGAGTCAAATGTGAGGTTGGAGTTGAGAAGGGAGATAGATGGCTCCCATCCTTGATCAAGAGAAACACGTCTGCTTTCTAGACATGGATCAGAACCAAGTCAGTCCCCCGCCAGGCACTGGCTGGGCACAAAAGGGTTTTGTAAAACTTGCAGCAGGAGGTTATTCTTCTCCACTTCTACCATATAGTGCCACAGGTGAGAACAAAGACACTTCATCTGATTTTACACTTCCAAGTCTCTGCGTGATAGGGCATGTGCCCCACACTGGTACTGAGAGGGCAATGGGAGCTTTGAAACTCAATTAACCTAGCCTGAAGGGAGGAGCGGAGTCGGAGAGCCTGGGAGAAGTACAGGTAGGCTGTGGGCCCAGGATGCTCCTGTGGGAACAGCCTGTTGACAGGCAGAAATAGAAAGAACCCCATGGAAGTAGTGAGGGAGAGGGGTTCTGACTTGAAAGTCTTTGCCTGCTAGAACCCAGAGGAGAGGGAGAGTCTGAGCTCCCTGTGAGCCACTGGGGAAGGTGGTACGAAACCCCCCTGATATAAAAAGAAGAAGTGTTTTGAAAGCCCTGGAAGGAGGGGGTGTAAGGATCATGGGGCCCAGAACTGGGGGCAGAAAATCTTCTAGATATAAGGATGTAGGACTTCTGTTGTGCTAGAAACTTTGTTACCTCAACAGTGCTGAAGCTAAAATGTGGCCTGTCTGCAGGGCTGAGCTGTGTGAAGAGACTGCCCACCACAGGACAGCGTGACGGTCAGCCGGGGGTGCTAGAGAGGAAGGAGCTGCTATGCAAGGCCCAACGAGGAGGGGGCGAGCCACTTGTAAATAATCAACTCTTCACAGCCTGAAATAATTAAACTATAGGGTTGCAAACTTTGTAACTTGTATAGGCTGGGCTTATTGCCCACATCAGGGACTCCTTGCATTCCTCCGTTCCACTCCACAAGCTCCCTGAGTGCCATCCTCTTCTCTTTCAGGGACTTTCCTGAAACTTCCTTCTGTGCCCTAGGGTGCTGGGTGCCCTCCATTACTCCTTCTGCCACAAGCCAGAGTCCCTCATGCCCTACCTCTTCCTTCAGGACCCTATTGCTAGGGACACTGAGACACACAGCGGTTTGGTGACTTCAGTGACTGGCTATCTTGGTTTCAGAATAGGGAAGGGGAATGCCTGCTTCTGTTTCCCAGGCCTGCATTCTAGCTGCTAGATGACAGTCACTCCGTTTCCCCAGGCTGCTATCTGTGCTACAGGCAACTGCTCCCTGCCATCAGGGCTTTGTGATGGTTTCTGGCTTGTTTAACCCAGACTGCAATCAGTTTTACAGCAGATTTCGTGTAGGGAGGGAAGGATGGCTGGTGGTTAAGGCTGGGACTCAAGAGATCTGGCTTCAGTTCCGGGCTTTATCAGCTGATCTTGGGCAAGTCACTCACTCTTTGTGCTTCAGTTTCCCATCTGTAACATGGGGATAACAACACTACCTTTGTCCTTCTTCCCTAGACTGCAAGCTTTCCAAGACAGAGATCATCTCTCATGACGTGTCCCTATAGCAGCTCGCACAATGGGGCACCCTCCTTCATTGGAAGCCTTCATTTGCTACCATAGCCCACAAATAACAACTGCTCTGTTTAACCCAACGTGCAGAGTTAACAACCCTTGTAAAACAGCCTCAGGTGGCTTGCGTTGCTTCAGTATCTGAATGTCACAATTACTTGGTTGTGTTTTAAGCATTGATTGTTTGGGATGTTAACCATTTTCCCCATCTTAGACTGTGAGCAGCTTGTGTGAGGTGCTATTTGAAATATATATCTATGGGAACTTGATTTGTGAACGTGCTTGGGTCTTTAGTGTATCATTATGAGCTGCCTTAAAAGAAGATGGCTGCCTGCCGTCAGAATCTAGGCAAGGTTTGCTGCAGGAATGGTTTTAAATGTCTTGTTTAAAACCTGTGAGTCAAATTGCCCTAATGTTAAAGAAAAATAGTTCCAGGTTCCAGCATTGATTCTACTTTGCACTGCTTTTTATACTCTCAGATGGAGGAGTTACTATACTTTCCCTCTTCTCTCTGACCAATTTTCTACTGGGAAGAAAACAGCCTATTCTCTCTACTCCCACCCCCAAAAAAGAAAAACAGCTAGGAGCACCCCATTTGCTGCAATACAACATCCAGCCAAGGGTTGACAATAGTGTCATGGTTACCTGATTAACTGGTACACCTTTTGGCCACATATGCTTATCTGGAGCCACCTCTTAAATAAGGCAACCACTAGTGGCCACTGTTTTAGTGATGCAGCAGGCAGAATTGTAGGAAAGAGATCTATACTCAGGATGCAGAGAGGTCAGTGTTAGATGCAGAGAGGTTGATGTTTGTCCCAGAGCTGCCTGTATACCAGATTGTATTCCTGTGTGCCTGTTTCACACCAGTCTAAAACCTCCTAAAATCTGAACCTTTCTCCCGCAGCTCCACTCATAATTCGGCAGCTAGATTCTTTTGAAAATCTGCACTGAAAATCTGGCTCTTGTTTCAGTGATTAAGTGGAACTGAGCTCTTTGGAAAATCTCTCCCCACTTGTGAGTGCTTAGAAGTTGTAAATGTGGCCTCACCTGCCAGAGGTTAGGAAGAAACTTGCCCTGTGGGCAGGCTACTCCATAATCCTCTACCGAAGAAGGCGAGGGGGTGGTGTCTTCTGCATCTTTCTCTGAAGAATCTCTCTTAGACAGGAGAGTGGGCTAGAAAGAGAACTAGTCTGAACCAGAATATCAGTACCTAAGGGAGAAATTCACTCCCATGAAAGAAGCCAGCCAGCATGAGTCTGACCCTCCGCATGGGGTGAATTTCTACGTGGATATTTCGTGTAGCAGGCTTGCTAGCATGGTGCTATCTGCAAAATGTGGCTAGCTTTTTGTGGTTTGAAGTCTGGATCTTCCATTGCAGAGATGTTGCATCTGGACTTTAAACACCCCGAGCTTGTTGGCAGAGTTATTATGATTTGGAGTTTGGTTATTCTTGCTAGAAAGGGCTAGTGCAGGTATATTCAAGAGCATTGATCTTTGCAGTGAAATATCCAGGGGTCAGGCTCCTCAGCTGATGTGGCTCTGTCTTCAGTGGGTACAACTGTAGTGACAACAGATTCCCATCAGCTGAGGATCTGGCCCTGGCTTTTTAAACCTCGCTGGGGGGAGGAGGGGAACAAAACAAATGAATGAAACTGAAGTGGCTCTTTGCAATTCTCCCAGGCGGCGATGCTATTGTTCCTGTCTGTCAAGTCTGGTTCCATCAGTCACGCTGTGTTATATAACAGGACGGGATGTGACTGACAGATCTGGATGTGACAGGTCATAACAATGATTTGCCAGGTGGGGGGGAATTCATGGGAGGCTGGTTTTTATTGTGAGAGCTGAGGCATGGAACAAAACTACTATTTAAGAGAATACTTTAAAAAATACCAACACCTCATCTCCTGGGGATGGCAGGGAGTGACAGTGCTTGAATATGGTGGGGATGGGCTATGTCAAGAACTGCATGCAGGTGACATTGACTGAAGACAGCTCATCCAGAGGTGGCAAGAACTTTCAGCCACTAATGACTAGGGGACCTGTGCCCTGAGAGGCTGGGAGTCTCCTTTCACTTGCACTGGGATTTACACTGGTGTAACACCATGGGCTTCAGTGCAAATGCTGCTGATTTACACAATGGTAAGTAAAAGAATCAGGCCAGAAGAGTCAAATGGAGGCCCTGGGATGCCCCCCCCCCCACCCCATCATTCAACCCCCTTTGGCCAGAGAACCTTCTGAGTATTCAGTGGTGGCACTAGGTATAAGCAGACTGAGCAATTGCTTGGGGGTCCCACTTTAGTATTACCCCCAAAATACTGCTCACTTTGTTTAATGTGGACTCTTTCATATGTGTATTAGTCTGTGTTGAGTTAATATTCTTGTTTGTTTGGTTTGTGGAAATAATACAATTAGTAATTTTAGGGGGTGGGTGAGAGGTAGGTAAGAATATTCCTGCGTAGGGCCCCAATGGGCTAGCACCACTCCTGTGAGCATTGACAGCTCTTTTTCTTCCCCTGGAAGTTGAAGAATAAGGCTGTTACATTCATACGCATCTTGGGTTTTGTTCTGAGAGAGGGGTGCTCTCTCTTTGCACCGAGGAAAGGGGCTTTGCCTTGGATGTGACTCCCCTGTTTTGGTCACTGTATTCCAAGAGGGGATAACCTCCTCTGGATGTGTGGGAGAGATCGTTAGTTCTCCCCAACCCATGCATGGCGGGGGTGGGATTTGGGAAGCCCCTGCAAACGCCAGGCTGCAGCTCTGTGGGAAGCTTCTGGCAGGATGGAGTTAGGGCATTTTCCAGCAAATCTGCTGCTATGTAGCTCCACAGGCCACTGTTCCATGTAGAGCAGGACTGAGGAAATATGGGACCTGTGCGGTAGGTGTGTACAGAACTCTCTCCCGTCCAGCCAAGATGGAAGCCTGCAGTTGCTCAGGGTGTGGCCCAGAGGATGGATTCCTCCTTCCTTCTCCCCAGACTTCCTCCAGACCACAGAGTGCGCACAGATTGTAAGGGCAGGGAGCAGCCCTTTCTATGGATACAATGGATTTTATTTTAAGCACCATATTGTTCCACCTCAGGCGTTTTGGGGTCACAAAACGGATGAACTTTGCCTTGGGCAACATGCCAGAGCCGATGCCAGGAGAGATTCTGGCATGGGATCAAGCCACCCTTCTGTATCCCCAGGTACTGGCATTATCGGGAGGACACAGATCTTCCCTCAGCCCAGGCTCAGGGGAAACTCTCCTTGGGCCTAGTTCTTCTCTCATACTGTTTTGACAGCAGCCCTGACTCCAAGCTCCTCCTCTGAGAGGCAGAGCGGAGGAGATAGTGCTTAGCAGGAAGGACCTTTGCATTGTGGCGGCCCAGGCTGGCTCTAAGCCACCTCTGCCCTTCCTGGGTTCTGGGTCTGATTGCTGACATAAGCTAGAGCAAATGCAGGGGCCATTGTAACAGACAGCAGATGCGTCCAGGCTAGCGGCCCAGAATACCTGTGGCCACACTTTTTCCCAAGCCCCCTCTCTACAGCCAGGGCTGTGGCATCGGGGGTGTTCTGCTGGGGGCATTGGCTCCAATGAAATTAAGCTCATCAGAGAGCAATGGGGAAAGCTTGCAGCTGCAGCAAGGATGGCCTGGAGGTTAAATGGGTTGTCTGTGCCTCACTTCCCTATCTGTAAATATGGGTGCAGTTCCATGTGGGGCACATTACCTGAGATGTCCAGCTGTTTCGACGGAGAGCTGGGTCACGATAGCAATAGCATTTCCCACAAGACCCTGTTTCTTAAATCACTAAAATAAATCCCATTCTCATCTCAATAACTGAGTCAGGTGCGGGGTTAGAGCGAGGAGGGTTATCAACATAGTTGAATTGTCAACGAAACTGGCACAAAAGGAGCTTGATGCAGAATAGGTCACACTAATTGGTACTGTGGCGTTGCACTGCCAGAGGGAAGGCTGGATGAGCAATGACCTCTCATTGCCTCTCATCCCTGAGGCAAGAAGGGGGAAGATTAACCAAGGAGAAGAAGCTTTGGGTTCTGTGGGTGGGGAAATAGGTCTCCATACTTCTAGAGCACCTGCTGCCTGAGCATCTCTCCTAGCTCTGTGTGTGCTGCTTCCCAGCAGTATTCTGTCTGAGCTAGGGCTGTAGGATTTGGGCCTGTAATGAAGGATGAGGCACTTCTTCCAATTCACTACCTGCCTCCCCAGTAGTTACAGATGGACCCAAGTTCCAGAGTCTGGCCCTGGATCCCCCAGAACTCCCCGTGGGATTCAGAACCACGTGACCTGTTTGGACCCATCTCCGCTAATATTATTCCAAATGCCACAAGTGGCAAAGCAAGAGTCAGAGCCAGCTGCCAAGTTGAGAGGAAGGGAGGAGAGGAATGGATGACTGGGAAACCTGGTTCTGCAAGCATGGCTCAGGGGGAGCAACGGCAAAGCAGAAGATCTGCCAAAGAGCAAGAGAGAGGAGAGGAAGCCAAGCATCTAAATCACCTTGGTGAAAGTGACAAATGCAGACACCAACTTGTCTCAGCCTAACGTGTACGAGTGGAAGATAGAGGGCAGGTCTAATGATTAATGCTCAGGACTGGACTGCAGGAGATGGAGTTTCGGTTCTCAGCTCTGATACAAATTCCCTGTGTGACCTGGGGCAAGTCACTCACTCACCCTGGCCTCCAGTTCCCTAGCTGCATAACTGGATTATTAATTCTGTCTTGTCTATTTCAACTCTAGCCCCTACTCTGAAGAGCTTGTCGCTCACTAGAGGTGTGTGCAGCACCTAACACCATGGGGCCTCTACCCTGTTTGGACTCCTTGGTGCAACAGCAGTAACAGGCGCTGGCACAGATTGCATGCGGACACCAGATAATCCTTCATCTCGTGGTGTCACTCTGCTCTCCGGTCCCAGTCCAGCCTCCCAGCCTCCGGGAGGACTTTTGAAACTAGACAAGCTAAGAACTCACCCTGCCCTCGATCATTTCAGAAGGGCTGCTTTGTGGCTGAATTCCAACCTCCTCTCTGATTCTCAGCCATTTTTAGAGGCTCCCACTTGTCTTCCCCCAACCCAGTCGCTCTTGCTGACACTGATCAGCCCAAACCCCACCCTGTTTAAGTGGCATGTCAATGCAGCAGCCTTGGTCAGAAGTTTACCTCTCACTTTAGTAGCACCAGTAGTTCTCACACTGAAGGCAGATCTTGACCTTGATAGCCCCTGCCCATAATAGTTCCAGGGCTGTCTCTCACTCATAACCAGTTATTGGGCATATTTTGGGGGTGCATTCAGCCTGTGGGTTGCTAAGTGTAGGGCAACAGATTTAAAAGTGAAAATCTGAAGTCCCTTAGAAGCTTGTTAACCTACTTTTGCAGCCTGGAGACCTGCAGCTTCACTTGTCTGTCAAATTATATCTCACACATCAGTGTCAAGGTACAAGATAAGTCACCTCTCTGTGTCTGGGTTTGAATGCCCCCTATTGCTCCCAGTTTGTCTTTTCAAGTTAAAGTTTAAGCCCTTCAGGAAAAGGCCTGTGTCTCTCTGTCTATGTACAGCTCCTAGCACAATGGGGGCCCTGGTTTCTGCTGGGGTCCATAGTGCTACTGCAAAACAAACGTGTCTTCCCTTTACCTCTCCCCTTTCCCCCCAAAAGGAGCATAGGTGCTGGAACAATTTTTATAGTGAGGGGTGCTGAAAACCTTGAATAAAACTGTAAACTCTGTATATGATGGAAACCACTTCAAGCCAGGGGGTGCAGCTGCACCCTCAGCACCCCTAGATCTATCACATAGGTGAAGGAAGGATATTTAAGCTAAAAATTTGGCAGCTGTGATTTTTTCCCCATCTAGAAATTTACCACTAGAGGTCCCCACACACCTCCCTAAATACATAGGCGTCTATGCTGATTTTAAACCTAGAAATAATGCTGCGGTGGGAATATGTGCAGAGCACCATAGTCAGATGAGTGGTTTCTGCAACTCTAGTGCACATTGGAGCCTGAATTGGATCTCATACCAATTTTACACCATTAACTTTAATGAAGTGACTCCAGATATACGCCTCTGTGAGAGCAGACTCAGGCTCAATGAATTTAACACAGATGATTCTGTGCCTGAACAACTGAGACTTTATTACATGCAATCAAAGAGGAAGCTAAAAACACAATGAACCTTCATTTACTGGGGCAAGATAAATGTGGGAACAAGGATCTAAGGTGAAATTGAATGATTAAAATCAGACATCTGGTTTTCAGGCATCCATTCAAGTGGTTTAATTTTCTAAGATTCTGAGCACTGACATCCTCCTCCTGAAATCTATAGGGGCTCAGCACCTCTAAAATGCAGGCCCCTTATTTAAGTGCATGAAGATGGATTTAGTCACCTAACTGCAGGAAGCCAAGTTTGCACGTTTTGATCTTGATCTGTCAAACTTTTGATTGTGCACCCAACCTTCTGAATGACAGGAGGCTTCGCTTTCACAAGAAGGAGTTAATTTTTCAGGGTGATTATCACTTTGGCTTGAGGGTGCTTGCTAGAAGAAAGCCATTTTGCGATGAATTGGCAGGTAGGAAATGCCATGAATCGGCAGGCAACTGTGTATGACTGAACAGAGACACAAGTTGTTTCCACCCTGTTCTACTCTTCCCCCTCCCCCGTATGGGTTTGATGGCTAAAGATAGAGAATGGCCTTCTGACTCAGTTTATGGGCTAATAGGAGATGCAGGTTTAAGTCTTGGCTTTACTGAATGCATCCTCTATGATCTTAAGCAAGTCACTCAGGATAGGATCTAGAGTCACTGGGAAGGTTGTGATTGCCCTCAGTGAGCTTTGGATCAAGCCTGCAATTTCTCTGGACCTCAACTCTTCATTGGAGGGGAGACAGTGTTGCCCAGTGTTTAGAGCACTGTGCTGGAACTCAGGAGATGTGGGTTCTGTTCTGGCTCTGCCGTTGACCTGCTGTACGAGCTTGG
Source organism: Chelonoidis abingdonii (assembly GCF_003597395.2). Lineage (NCBI taxonomy): Eukaryota > Metazoa > Chordata > Testudines > Testudinidae > Chelonoidis > Chelonoidis abingdonii. The sequence goes on from NC_133772.1 coordinate 21,677,098, forward strand.
CTAAGTCACGTCACACCTGTGCTGCAGTGTCCCTATCTATACAATAGGGGTAAGGATGCTGTACTCCTTTGTAAAGTGCTTTGAGATCCGCTGATGAAAAGCAGTAGGTACTATCTGCAAAATGGGAATACAAATATATTTCCTTTGCCATGTCTGTTTAGATTGTAAACTCTTCAGGGCACAGAATCTCTTTAATTTCGTACAGTGCTTAGCACAACAGAGTGCTGATCCCAGTTGCCTCAAGGCACTGTCATAATGCAACCACTAAACAGCCCCATTTTTCACACCACTAATCTGGCATGCCTGGGTTTTCGAGTGACCGACTTAAGAAACCTTGTGCCTGACTTCCAGTGGTGCCCAACACCACAGCTATCACTGGAGCCAGGTACAAATTTCAGCTTCTTTGCATTCTACAAAATGTAACTTTTAACTGTAATCCCCAGTCACATGCACCAATGAACAAGGACCCCTGCATGGCCAACATGCCGCTTTTAAAACACGAAGGTCCTTGATTCATCAATCTGTTTTATGTATGTGCATACATCTTTGTTTCCCTGTAAATCACCTAGTATATCAGGCCAATCCTGTTGCTGCTGAAGGTAATGGGGGATTTTTGTCATTGTCTTCAATGGGAGGATGGGGCCCTTGTCTATACAATAGCCATCACTCAGTATCCCGATCATCATCAATTTCAAATGCATTCCTGTTCACAGTGACATTTGGGAAGCCTAACTCTCTGCTGTCACTCGTTAGGAGGCATGCCATGGCCTCTTTCGTGAACCTGCTGTTATCTCGCTGTGTGGGACTCTACATTATTGATTAGGGGGATATGGCTTTTGGTACTGCTGTGGTAGAGAACTAACATGTATGTTCAAGGATTGTATGCCACTTCCGAGCTATCATCCCTCTCCTTGAATGGCTTCCAGCTGTGGGACATGTAAGGAGCACAGTAACCTTGAGCGATTTGTTCAAGGTCAAACTGTGTCTAGGGCAGAGCTGGAACTCAGCTCTCTGCCCCCATTTCCGACCATACTCTCCTCTCCAGATCAATGTCACACTGAACGCTGAGAACTACACAGAGCAGACTTCAACTGACCATGTGCCGAACTTAGGTTTCTGCTGTAAAGGGCCACTGTTGGATCTAGATGGACCACTGGTCTGTTCTGGTTTGGTTGGGCAATTCTGATTTTCGTGTCTTGTTTACTAGTAGGGGACACACAGTCTCAGTAAGTTCAGAGGTTTGCTTCTCATGAGCACCCCTAAAGAAGAGCGCTGCTCCACTACATCCCTCCCCTACCAATCCATTTCTTCCTTTCTCCATGGCTGCCTTACATTCTCCCTCCATTTCTATCTTTCCTTTTCCTTCTCTCTTCCGTGTCTCCATTGCTACCCCTTTCCCTCTTACCCGCAGACAAGGACTAATGTCTATGCTTTAACAAGGTCCCACGGGAATTCTTTGTGACTCGTCTGCATTGACAGAGATGGTGGTGGTTCCAAAGCTTTGCCTGAGAGGTAGTCAAACAACCCGTCAGCTGGATTGGACACAACCTGTACCGTGGATCTGCCTATCCGTCACTAATCTGACAAGTACCCTCCTGCAACTGCTATTCAGCCTCGGAAATAGACAAGCAATGTTTGTGTTGCTAGTGCAACTTCCTGGAACTCAGGACGCTTGAGTTCTGTTGGTACAGGGGGCTGGGGCTTAGGACACCTTGATTCTATTATAGACTCATAGACTTTAAGGTCAGAAGGGACCATTATGATCTTCTAGTCTGACCTCCTGCACAATGCAGGCCACAGAATCTCACCCACCCACTCCTGTAACAAGGTATTTCCAGCAAGGATAAGGAGGTGTTAGTACCGTTATATACGGCGCTGGTGAAACCCCACCTGGAGTATTGTGTGCAGTTCTGGTGTCCCATGTTTAAGAAGGATGAATTCAAACTGGAACAGGTTCAGAGACGGGCTACTAGGATGATCCAAGGAATGGAAAAACCTGCCTTATGAAAGGAGACTCAAAGAGCTTGGCTTGTTTAGCCTGGCCAAAAGAAGGCTCCGGAGGATATGCTTGCTCTATATAAATATATCAGGGAATTAACGTTAGGAGGGAGAGGAATTATTTAAGCTTAGTACTAATGTAGGCACAAGAACAAATGGGTACAAACTGGATATTAGGAAGTTTAGACTTGAAAATTAACGAAGGTTTCTAACCATTAGGGGAGTGAAGTTCTGGAACAGCCTTCCAAGGAAGTAGTGGGCAAAAAGCTTATCTGGCTTTAAGACTAAGCTGATAAGTATATGGAGGGATGATATGATGGGATACTTTAATTTGGCAATTGATCTTGGATTATCTGCTATGTCGTGAGGGGATGTTGGATGGGATGGGATCTGATTACTGCAGAGAATTCTTTCCTGGGTGCTGGCTGTGAGTCTTGCCCACATGCTCAGGTTTAGCTGATCACCATATTTGGGGTCGGGAGGGAATTTTCCTCCAGGGCGATTGGCAGGGCCTGGAGGTTTTTTGCCTTCCTCTGCAGCGTGGGGCATGGTCACTTGCTGGTGGATTCTCTGCAGCTTGAGGTCTTCAAACCACAATTTGAGGACTTCAATAACTCAGTCATGGTTAGGGTTGTTATAAAGCGGTGGGTAGGTTCTGTGGCCTGCTTTGGTCAGGAGTCAGACTAGATATATATTGGTCCTTCTGACCTACGAGTCTATGAGTCTATGAAGGACCATTATGATCTTCTAGTCTGACTCCTGCACAATGCAGGCCACAGAATCTCACCCACCCATCCTGTAACAAACCCTGACCTATGTCTGAGCTATTGAAGTCCTCAACTTGTGGTTTAAAGACTTCAGTACAGAGAATCCTCCGCAAGTGACCTGTGCCCTATGCTGCTGAGGAAGGCGAAACATCCCAGAGCTCTGCCAATCTGCCCTGGAGGAAAATTCCTTCTCGACCCAAATATGGTGATCAGCTAAACGTGGAGCATGTGAGCAAGACTCAGCCAGACACCCAGAAAGAATTCTCTGTAGTAATTCAGATCCCACCCCATCTAACATCCCATCACAGGTCATTAGCATATTTACTGCTAATAGTCAAAGATCAATTCATGCCAAAAGAGGCTATCCCATCATACCATCCCCTCCATAAACTGTCAAGCTTAGTCTTGAAGCCAGATATGTTTGTTCCTCCACTGCTCCTCTTAGAAGGTTGTTCCAAGACTTCACTCCTCTGATGGTTAGAAACCTTTGTCTAATTTCAAGTCTGAACTTCCTGATGGCCAGTTTATATCCATTTGTTTTGTGTCCACATTGGTATTGAGCTTAAATAATTCTCTCTCTTCTGTTGATACAGGAGCTCAGATTCCTGTGAACTTGACTTCAGGGCTTTGGGGCTCAGGACATTTGGGTTCTATTAATACGGGGGGGGAGGGGGAGGACTCACTCAGAATGCCTAGATTCTATTAGTACGTGGGACTGGGACCCTGGGTTTATTCCCAGTTCTGCCAGTGACTGCCTGAGTAACCTTGAGAAAATCACCCAATCTCTTGGCCTCAGTTTCTCCATCTGTCAAATGATGCCAACGATGTCTCTGTCACAGTGGAGGGTGTTGTATGCGTTAATTAAGGTCTGAGGATCTCTGGATGGAAGTTGCAGTGCAGTATGGTTATTAGAATTGGAGAATTGGGCCATTTCTTCCTGGGCAATTCTTCCTAAGGAAGATGTAGCTGTGAGGACAGGTGTATGTTGAGGTGACTGGAGGTGGTAGGACAGGAGAGTTTCTTATTACGGATATAGTGTAGCTTGATTTCAGCTAGGCAGCTCCACATGATAGTCTTGTGCAGGAACTGAAGTGACGTGGTTCAGATCATGAGAACCCTAAAAGGTGTCTCTGCAGAGTAATTATTAATGGTACGGTGTCAAGTTGGGAAGAGAAGAGGCATGGAACAGAGTCCCTACAGGGTCAGTAAAGGGCCTGGCCCTGTTATTAAATATATTATTACATGATCCCGAGGATGGAGGGGAGGGGACAGTGATCAGATTCCCTGGTGACCCCATAACGGGAGGGATAACGTAGCAAATTCTAGGGAAATCAGAGCAAAGATAGAAATGGATCTTGAAACACTAGCAATAGGTGGACATTAATGAAATGAGATGCACTGAGGACAAAGGCAGGGTGGAAGAATTGATGTGGGGTTCAGGTCCTAAGAATCTGGAAGTCTGAATCTGACAGACTTGTTCACCCCCATGTAAAGGGGTGATATTTATCTTGCAGGGTGGCTGGGATGCTCAGCAGAAAGCCATGGGACAGAACTGCAAATGCTGGATCTGGTGGAAACCATGCATTTAACTGCTATTATTATTTCAGTCGGGAATATGCTGTCACACCCTCAGCACCTCTAGTTCACTGCCCCTACAGACGCTTCATATGGTAGAGTTTGTAAAGCTGCTTGCAAACCTCAGGTGGAAGGTACTCCAGAAACGCAGGGTTCAGTCCTGTTAAAAGACAACAACATTTAAGTAGAGCTGGCTGGGAATTTTTCAACACAACATTTTGGCAGGAAATAACTATTCCTCAAAACCAGAATTGCTCATGGGGAAGGGTTGGTTTTGGCAAATTTTCTGGTTTGAAAAAAGTTGGAGGTGGAGGGTGGGAAGATGTTTTGAAGTGGTCAATGTCTCCTTCAACATTTTCTAAACAAAAACTTCTGGTTTTTTTATTTGCAAAGAATTTTCTTTATTTAAGCAAATTATCATTTAAAAACATTAAGAAGGTCAAAATTGAAATGAAACATTTATCTTGACCTGAACCAAGTTTATTGGCTCGCAAAACTTTGAGACATCGTGGTTTCTGCTCCGATTTAGGATGAATTTTTTTTTTCAAAATCTCAACCAAAAGCCCTCCACAAAACCAATATAAGTCAGGATAGCAAAAGCATTTCCCATCCATCTCTACATTTATAATCAGCAAGTAGCACTACAGAGAGAGAGCTGGGCACATCAGCTGACAGTAAAAGAGTGTATCATCTCCTTAAGCTGCAGAGCTCCAGCTGATATCAAATGGAGCATTGCTCATACTCCCAAAAGGAAAGAGAGCCAAGTGTGAATTGCAGGCTAATTCTCAGCAGATTTACATCTGTGTAGCCTGGTTAAAGTGGAGCTGCACCAGGTTACCCTGGCCAAGAATCTGGCCCAGTGTCTGCAACATGAAGCTGCCACTAAAACACAAGTGCTTTGTTGATGGGTCATTTTGGGTGTGATGCAGGCAGACGATATCAGATTTTTCTTCCCTGCTGCCTGCTCCAGATTGCTACTTTACTCCTTCCATGCCAAATACACACTGGGGTGGATTCTGGAGATCTTACAACTGTCCCTCTCACTGGCCTAGTTCCTCTCCCAGTGCAGACGGGTCTTGAGCCAAACCTCGTTGAAGTCAGTGGGAGTGAGTGTTTCCATCGGCTTCAGGGGGCTCCAGAATATACCCTTAGTGTCTCCTTTGAAGACTGTGGATCTGGCTAGTAGCATGATAGACTCTGCAGCTCCCCAGACTGCAGGGCTGCTAATTAAAGTGATCTCTTCTGCTGATGAAGTCAATGGCCAAACTCACACTGATTGCAAGGGGAGCATGAACAAGCTCTTCACGGGGGTCATAAAAGTCACCACCAGGACATGGCAATTAAGATTATCTGGGAGACTTTTGAAAACCTGCTAGGACGTGCACATGTTCAGCCTTGTGCAAAGATGGCTGAGGGGAGTCATGGCAACTGTGTATGATGGGTACTGCCGGATGTAATGAGGAGAAGAGAGATGGAACAATGCAAGGAAGAATGTTCTGAAGCTGAAATGGGGAAAGAACTAGGCTGAGCAGCAGGAAAAAATGGCCCAAGAACAATTACACAATGGAACAAGTCAGCAAGGGAGGCTGGGGGTCAGCGGCTCAAGCAGATATGGTAGGAAAAGTGAAGCAATTAACTAAATGAACTCTGGAAATCTATCCCTGCAGCAACCCGAGGGGTGATCTGGGTGACCCACACTGTCCTTTCCTGCCCTGGGATCAACTTGCACTGGCTGTCCTCAGTCTGTGAGGACACTAGCAGATTTCAGTTTCTAGGGCTGTTAACATGACACCTTCAGAGCATCATTAAAATTGGCACAGGGAAAAAGGTTATTGGGCCTCTCAGATTCTGAAGCAGGCAGCTGGGGACCAGAGGGAGCCCTTGCATAAATTAGAGCAGCCTTAGGGCTGCTCTAATTTACACTTTGCTGATACCGTTCCCTCTGGAGCCTCTGTAGCAGCCCAGAATAAGTCCACAGCCCAATCCGCCCACAGTCAGTCCCTATGCTAGGGATGGCAAAGAGATAGTGTAGAGCTGTTCTGCCAGCCCTGCTTCACCAGGGAACCCCCCTTGTATTAGGATATATCTGAGAGGCTGGTTAAGCCTGCTTTGCAGTCCCTGTGCGCCCGCAGATAGGCCACTGTAGCAGGGGTCCAGAATCAGGGTCAAGGGTCAGCTCTTGATTTCAGCTTTAGTGGTGTAAACCTCCATTGGTTTCACTGGAGTGACTTCAGTGTGAATGAGATCAGACATCTGAGTCTGGCAGCACTGCACAGAGTTAAGAGTGGAATTGGTGCCAGGACAAACAAAGAACACGCTCTCCAAAAACCCACCACAGACCATCTGGTGTTCCCCCTCCACACCCCACACAGTATGACATAACCTCTCCCTCCCCCCTCCACACTTGGGACTGACTAGGCAATACAAGGTTCACTACCTGTTTGGCCAATGAGCGCACTGGTGCTAGGCTGCTTGCTGCCCCCACTGACTCAGCCCTTGCAGCAGGTGCCAGGTGCGTGCCAGATGGCAGGCAGGACAGGGTCCCCTCCAGTGAAGCGGAGGGAGGACATTTACCTTTGTTTCCCACCCAGGGCTCCTCTTTGTCTTTGGTCTTCAGGTTTCCGTGCCCATCTCCCTCCTCCTGGTGCTGATTGGGGATGTTTGGAGGCAGCCCAAGTAGGCAGGCTTGGTTCAGGCTGGGAGTCCAGTAAATGGCCAGACAGGAGCTGCCCTTTTGAAGCATGCCAAGTGGGTTGGGTTACCTGGTTAGTTTCAGCAATGCTCAACAGCGCACCTGATCTGTTAATTTCCATCCTTCTCGTCGTCATTCCACCCGCTCAAACTCTCTAGCATCTCCCACTGTAACTGCATCCTCTGCCCTTCTGACTGGCTCTCGAGAGAGACATCTCTTTTCAGCATCCCCTCTTCCTGCCCTTTGATTGTCAGAGGTTGTGTCTCAGTAATACAAAGGCTCGCACTTCTTCTTGAGGGAAGAACATTTGAAGCCTTCTATCTCTCTGCTTCTCGGTTTCATAGAATTTAAGGTGAGAAGGAATCATTAGATTATCCGATCCGACCTATCACCCAGATACTCCTCTATTAAGCCCAAAGACTTTAGTTAGACTGGATTTATTTGGCTTCCATTACTGTAGTATCTTAGTACCTCAGAGTCTTTAATGTATTTACCCTCACACCACTGTGAGAGAGGGCAATGCTATTATCCCCCTTGGACAGATGGGGAACTTGAAGTTAAACCACATTAAACCTCTCTGTGAATGCCCTCCTTCAGAATTAAAGGAGCCTTAATTCAGTTTAGTTTAATTCATTTCCAAAATGGATTAAGCTAAACTGAATTAAGGCCGCTTTGATTCTGAAGGAGGACATTCACACAGGGACTTAATGTGGTTTAACTAATCTGCTTCAAATTTACCCCTTTAATTAATTCAGATTAATTTTCCTGGATGTCCCCATGTAGACAATCCCTTAGGGCTTGCCCACACAAACAATTAGTTCCCAGCAAGCTGGGGTGTGAATCTACCCTGCAGTAGCTTGCCTCAGACTGTACAGGTGGACTCTGCTAGGGCACATTAACAGTTAGTTAATGTGCTTTGATCTAGTCCCATTTCAAAGAGAGCTCCTTCCACTATGTACAGAGCCTTAAACTTTCCAATTGTAGATGGGAAGATGTGTGTATGAGATAGTGACAGAGGCGGCGGAGGGGGAAGAGAGAGAAAGCAGCACAGAGGAGGTGAGTGGGAAAGAGAAATGCAGAGAGGGAGAGCCGTGATTCCCAGAGCGTTGCTATCTTTTATTTATTTGCCCATTAGCTATTAATGAACAGGCCTTTTGTGCCACATCTCCTGATATCACTGCAATGACTTCACACCCTTTCTGGAAAGCCACACTCTTTCTAGCACTGCTGCTAAGATTGATTCAGTTCCATGATTCTTGAGAGGTCGCTTGTATCATTGTATGAGTTCCCGTTATTACCACTAGGTTGCATGGGTAATAAATTGGATTTGCACCACCATTCTGTAATGGCATCTGCTGGAAATCTCTTTATACCTAGGTGATGACAACTGCTACTAATGATGCCTGCCATTCATTTGTTACTCACAGTGGTCCTTACAGGCGTCTTGAAACTGGCTAGTGAGTCAGAATAAGGCAGGAAGCCCTGAGGCAAAGCAGGAAGGGCAGATGGCTGGGACCAGCACCATTGGAAGAGATTCTACCATCCATTGCTATTGCTGTTACCACTTGGGTTAGAGAGAAGTGTCCAGGCTACTGGAGAACACCTTACTTCAAAGCACCAGGACCTTGTCTGTACGACAAACTTTAGTCGATGCAAGTTATGTTGGTGTATAGCTGCTGAAGCTTACATATTGCTTGTGTGCATGCATACTCTCTGGGAGTGCTTGCGTCAGTCTAAAGTGGTGCCCCACAATGTGCCAAGTGCTACCATTCAGTGCAATGCCTTTTGGAATCCTTTGGCAGTGTTTTGTGGGATAGTAACAATTCATCCAGGGATTTCTGAGAGTTAGAGGTCAAGTTTCGCCTTTGGGCCCTGCTGATCAGCACCTCCCCCTTCCACCCACCACAATCAGCTGTTTCGCAGCATGCAGGAGGCTCTGTGGAGGAGGGAAGAGGTGTGAGGATGCATTGTGCTTGGGGGAGGGGGCAGAACAGGGAGGGAAGAGGTGGGGCTAGAGTGGAGCAGGGGAGGGAAGAGGTAGAGTGGGGCCTTTGGGGGGAAGGGGTGGAGTGGCTGCAGGGCCTGGGGCAGAGCCAGGGGTTGAGCACCCCCCAGCACTTTGGAAAGTCGGTGCCTGTGCTCAGCACTATTCTCATCAATTTTGCAAATACAAGATGCATGGCTCTCCTGTATTTGCAGACTTTCAGGAAGTACTGCAACAACTGGGGTCACAGTGAGGATACCGATGTCTTCAAGGCAAGTTTTTTGAGGGACATGGTGAAAGAGAATTCCAGGTTGCTGGTGGTGTCTACGAAGCAGCTAAAGATGGTGGAGCGCTGATTCTGGGCCCAAGAATAATCACCAGCTGGTGGGATTGCATCATAATGCAAGTTTGGAATGACGAGCAGTGGATGCAGATCTTTTGGATGCAAAAGGCCACATTCCTGGATCTGCGTGCCAAGCTTGCTCTGCTTTCAGGCCTGGTGACACCACTGTTTATGCAGCTGTCATTCTGAAGTAGTGAGTGGAGGTTGCAGTCTGAAGCTTGCAACGCTGCATTGCTACAGGTCAGTCGGAAATCATTTTGGAGTTAGAAAATCCATAGTCGGGGCCTCTTGTCATTCAAGTGTGTAGGGCCATTGATCATCTCATGCTATGTATGACTGTGATTCTCAGCCATGTGTAAGAAATTGTGGCTGGATTTGCAGCAGTAGGGTTCCTGCACTACAGTGGGCCCACAGGTGGAATATTTTGGCACCATTCCACCTTGCTACTGAGTAAGTCAACAGACAGGGATCCTTTTCCATGGTTGTGCAGCACCATTAGATCAACAGGGATGCTTCGCTGATGTCAGTGTGGGGTGGTCAGGGAAGGTGCATGATGCTTGTTTTTTAAGAACACAGGACTCTTCAGAAAACTGTGTGCAGGGACATTTTTTCCCCCTGGTGATGTGGAAATGCCAATAGTTATTCTGGGGAACCCAGTCTGCCACTTGTTCCCCTAACTCTTGAAGCCAGACGCTGGCCATCTAGACGGTTCCAAGGAAAGATTTGACTACCAGCTCCATTGGTGCAGAATGATTGTGGAATGTACTTTAGGGAGATTGGGGGAATGCTCGAGACACATCCACTATTAGATTTACAATCGCAGAGTGGGAAAGAAGTTTCCAAACTCCCTTCTCTTATTCCCATAAATACTTTTAATAAAATACGATGTTTATTGACAATTTAGCATTGGAATGATTCAGTACACCACTGCTCTCCAGCTGGTGGGTACAGCCTGGCAGGGAGAAGTGGGGGGTGGATTTTCAGTTGCATGAAGCTATAAAATTTCAGCCTCTTTGCCCTGGGTATGAGTATAGAGCAATGGCATATTGCCATATATTGGCCGTATTTTTCACAGGCAGTAGTGACTTTTGGCGGATCTCTCACTCCTGAGGGTCACAAAGGCACAGAGCCCCCAGCTGCTCATGGTGTCTCAAAGTCACAGGTCCCATTATGTCTCTAGCCTGTTTGTGATGAGGTCGGCTGGCACCATCGCAGCAGAGTAGCATGGGAGAGTGTCTTAGCGTGAAGGAAGAAATAGGGCTCCCATCTCTAGAATCCTTCAGGAAAGGATTGTGGAGTATCTCCATGAAAGTTTCATCGAAGATCTCTCAGGACGATAATAGGGGCTTCCCTCTGCACATAAACAAGGTGCTGCACACACCCGCCCCCTGCCTAGCCCAACAAGGGAATGAAAACCAAGGGCTGACTCTACCTCTGTTTGTTCTGCCTCTACCTGAGCACAGGACACCAAATCACTGTGCACTGCGTAGTCAGACTGCCAGAGTACTGTTCAAGAATTTGGTCTGAATTTACTTCCTTACCTTATTTTCACACAGTATATCAACAAAGCAGTGAAAAGTCAATACACTTGTCTTGTAACCTTGTGGATGGGCGCCATCCTTAAATGAAGAGGGGTCGAGGGAGAGGAAGAGTCATCTTCGCTTGTCTGGTGGGACTTTCAAGACTCCTGTGGAGTTTCAATGGGTCGTGGCCCATAGTTTTACTATGTTGCCATAATGGGACAATTACATCAGCCCGAGGCAAATTTGCGTAGACATATGCCTAAATAAGTTGATGCAAGGCAACTTATGTTGACCTAACTTTGTAGTGCAGACCAGGCCTGAGACTCGGTGAGGGGCATAACTGTGAAAGCCACTGATTCTAGAAGTTGGAGATGGAAAAGACCCACTAATCCTGGCTCTGTTGAACTCCAGGGAGTTGTGCCATTGACTTCAGTGGAGATAGGATATCACCCTACATTTCCTAGGCCCTGATCCTGCAGTGGTGAGCTGTCCATGGACAGACCTCTTGTTCTACGAAGAGCCGCCTTGAAGTCTAGGGGTCAATGACAGATTCTGGAACCTCCATGCAGAGATCATCACAGGATTGTAGTCCTAGTCTGTCCACTTCAGCCAGTGCAGGGTTGAAACCAATGCAAAGACTCCCATTGACTTTAAAAGGAGATGGATCAGTCCCTGTATGTTTGTTTTCTCACCAGCACTTTGTCCAGTCCAGTGCTAAATGACTTGGAGAATGAGGTTTCCATCCCTTCCCTTGGGGACAGTCTTCCATAGTCTAATACTTCTTTCCCTTTGTGCTTTCACTGCTATTCAGTTTGTACCTCCGGTTTCCTAATCTCCTAGTTATAACCACTTTATACCATCCTAGCCAGTTCCTCTCCCTCCTTGGTATTCACATCCTTTCAATACACGTAACATGGCTAGGGGACAAAATCATAAATGCAAAACAAGACTTGGCAACAATTCAGTAGCATCTTCCAAAGCCAGATTGGTTCATATATTTTTTTGATGTAAGCAAATAGATGTTATTCTAACGTCAATATTGCTGAATACCAGAGAGCTGGCTAGGAGTTTCAGAAGTACCTATCGATTTTGGGTGTGACATTCAAAAAAGGCCTGATTTCCAGAGGGCAGGTCATTCAGCACTTTCTGAAAACAGGGTCCCTCTGAGATGTTTCAGACATCCCAAAAAGACAAAGGCATTGAAAATCACCGGTCCCCTTTAAAAATCTCGGCCTACTGCTCTGTCAGCATTTCATCAACTGAAAGCCTGTTTATAAAGAGACAGGGCTGTGCTACAACCCTAGATCCAAACAGCTCTGATCTGAGAGGCAGTGTAGGCCAGCAGGAAAGAGCAGTGGCATGGGAATCAGGTTCTATCTTTAACTGGGTTGATGTTTTCCCCCCATGCCTCACTTCACCCAGCCTTAAAATGGAGAGAACTAAACCTTCTTGCTTTTTTGAAGAGCTTGGAGATCTACAGATGGAAAGCACAAAACACAAACACACAATCTTTAGCCGGGTAAATTGTCATTGTGATGCGTGGAACTATGAGCACAGGAGATTCTGCCCAAAGTATTTGGGGAAATTCAGATCAGTACCCCAGCTGTCTAGCTTAGGCCTACCCCTAAAGAACAAGATTTCAAAATATTTTATTTCCTTACCAAACCATAGTTTGTTTACAGGGTTTGTCACTCACGTCCACAAAAGCACCAGTTCTGTTTAAACAGCTCTACTTTGGGGATGGTGTCTCTGCCTTGTGTTTCCTTTAAAGCCAAAACAACAAAATGAGATAAGGTTTCGCTGGAGTGTCGGATTTCTGAATCGGAGTCTTTTGTAAGGCAAACACTTTCTAATCCTTACCTTTGTGACAGAGACAAGCAGACACCTGCCACATCTAGGACAATCTGAGACAGGACATACCACAAGTTCTTATTGTCCAAGAAAAAGAAATAGTAACTTAGACCGATTGAAGTAGACGTGAGGTGAGTGGCTGATTGGTTTTAATTTTATTTATTGTGTTTAAGTGTGGGCTAATTGTGTCTACCATGTGATAGAAACTTAACTGATCCTAACACATACATACAAATAAGAGTGGTATTAAAAGTAGTCTTTTTGCAATAGCACACAAGGTTTAAGAGAAAGTTTTAAAGTTTCTTATTGGGTTAAATAAAAATGGTACCTTGACCCACTTTTATGTTGTTTCACTGATTCAACATTTTATAATCCTGTTGTGATGGGTGCCAATATAAGAACATAGATAGATTGGTGTGGTGGGGAGATGGATAGGTTGATATGATATGCCTTTTAAACATATTTTGTAACACCAGTCCTTTCTTTGCCCGTGATATAAATGATCCTGTGATTACTGATTGTTTCTACTACTTGACAAGTCTTTGGATCATTGGATCTTACAGTATATTTTGTTGACTTCTGCTCAAGACAGACTGAAATAAGTGAAATGTATTTTCATTTTATGTGGCCTTTTAGAAAGGTTTGGGGTAAAAGTATTTAGGAATATATCACTGAAAGCCACTAACGCCTTGCACTGAAGTGTGATCTCCTAAAATATGGGGCATTTCTGAGTGGGGTTTAGTAAAAGTGGAGCTAGTGAGATGTAGAACAACATGATTCTATTCTCACTCCTAGCAGTCAATGGAGGCTCTCAGATGAGATCATGGGAGTTATTTTGCATTTACACTGGCGTAGAGAGCGGAATGTGGGACATGGGACATTCATGGGAATACTGGGCCAAATCTATCCTTGATGTAACTCCAGTGAAGGCAATGGAGTAATTCCAGGGATGAATTTTGCCAGTTGCGGAGAATAGTCTACAAGGGATCACCCATGTAGTCTTTCCTGGCCTTACCCATGGGTCTGTACTGGAAAGCCTAAAAATGGAATACACAATGAAATGGTAAGGGTGGTATTTGCACCAATATTTCCAGCAGCCAGGTTTGAAGCTAAGGGGCGTTCAGTCCGAGCACTAACTAGAATGTCAAGATTTTTCATGCTAGTGTGTGAATGGCAGCCAGAGGCAGCTGCAGTCAAGGGCATCCTTGATCTGAGTAGTAATGAAAAGCTCATTCAGAGCAGCCAAAATTCAGGGGCACTGGTGGGTGGGAGGGATTAGTAATGGACTACAGAGACTTCAGTGCTCGGTTGCCCAGCCCAAGCAAGCAGTGACCCGAACTCATTACCATCTGAAGGGCTGTTTGGCCTCGTATGTGAAACAAATTGTGTCCACATTGCAAATTCCTCTATGAATCAACTTTGCCATCCTGCTAGGACCTAAGAGAACTGACTGAGTGGGGCCATGAATACTGAACTATCATCCACTCCTAAATTAGTCCCACTTTGCAGGGTTGAGGCAAAAATTATTATTATTAATTATTATAATCACCAGGAAAAGCCTACTGGGGAACACATTCCTGTTAACAATACTGACTTGGTAAGATGTGAGACATGAGACACAACCACACTAATTTTTTTTCTCTCCCATTAAAAAATTAATTGGAAATGAATATTTTGTTATTTCCAGCTGTTTTTTTCCCCTTCAAATGTGTTCATGTTTTCAGAGGTAAACTGAAAACCCAAAAGCCAAACATTTTTCCGTTTTGGCAACTGAAAATTGAAAGGTTTCTGTTTTCAGTTGCCAAAAATGAAAGATTTTTGGTGTCTTGGTTTTCCATTTTTCAACAAATCCCCCTCCGAAAATGTTGCTGAAAGCAGAATTTTGTGTGTGTGGAAACTTCTGTTTGATCAAAAACACAAAACATTTTTCATCGAATAAAATGTTTTGATGGCAAATTTTTGATCAGCACAGCTCACTTCCTCTAATATACAATTGGTGAAAAGGTCCAGCTTCAATAAGAGAAAATTTCAGCTACATCAGAACAAAACAGAAAACTTCCTAATACCCCACTTCAGTCAGGTCAGGAGTAACAGCTCAACATATCCAAAAAGAATTACTTAAAACTCCAGCTTTGTTAACAGCAGTTGAGTTGTAAGCATTTGAGTTTCTGCCAGGGTGCATTGTTTTTCATTGCATATGGAAGATCTCTGGAAGAAATGTTGACAAGAAGAGACTTCTCAGCTGTCCTTTAATTACCTTAAGGGAGACAAATGTGCCATTTAGTGTGTGTGCTGGGGGAAAAACAACGCTCTCGCTTTAATTCCAGAAAGTTTTGACTGTAACAGGAATAAAATCACCCAGGTTTGGCTGTTATAAAACCTTGCAGACAAGTTCTTAGTGGCATCACCTTGAATTGTATAAGGTAACAAGACTGTGTATCTGCTTTCAAAGGTCACAGAGAGTCGATTGGGAATCAGTGCTCAGGAGCAAAATTCAGAGCCAGGATGCACACAAACAGCCCCTGGGGTCAGGGATGCCAGTGGACAACGTGTATGGGGAGAGAATTTTGCCCTATGTGGGGTGTCACGGGGTTTACTACTCACTGCTGTGGCATCTCCTTGTGGTGTTGTCTGAGGTGCGGTTCTCAACCTTTTTCTTTTTGAGACCCCAAAACATGCTATAAAAATTCCACAGCCCACCTGTGCCACAACAACTTGTTTTCTGCATATAAAAGCCAGGGCCAGCATTAGGGGGTAGCAAGCAAGGCAGTTGCCCAGGGCCCCACGTCACAAGGTGCCCCATGAAGCTAAATTGCTCAGGCTTCTGCTTCAGCCCCGGGTGGCAGGGCTCAAGGCCCTGGGCTTCAGCCCCACACAGAACGGCTTTGGCTTTCTACCCTGGGCCCCAGCAAGTCTAACACTGGTCTTGCTTGACAGACCCCTGAAATCTGCTCATGGCCCCCCCAGGGGACCCTGGACCCTGGTTGAGAACCACTGGTCTGGGGATTAGCTCTTAGCTAGTCTGACACCTCTTCCTTTGGTTTCTCGTTCTGTGGTCCCACTCTCTCTGGAGTCAGGTTACTTCCTCTGCATAAGTCAGGGGGCTCCCTCTTCATGACTTGGCCCTCCAGTCAGCTCGCTACAGTTTTCCCCTTCTGCGCTATCCAAGTCTCTAACTGTCTCAGGAAGTCTTCCAGGGCACTGCCCAGACTATGCCACTTTCCCAGTGGCTGGCAGGTGAATCCAGGCTTGCCCTGTACTCCTGGTTCCATCCCAAGGACCTTATGCCCCAGCAACCATAGTTTACCCAATTCCAAACCTGTTGCTGTTTCCCTGGGCAGCTTCCTATCTTTCTTCTCTAGCTCTGGCCCTGCTCTGGGTTACTATTGGGCCTTCTGCTACTCCCTGGGGCTATGTCACCCTTCTCAGGCCTCCCTATAGTCCACAGCAGGATCCTAGGGCACAATCTCCCCCTAGATGACCTCCTGGTCTCTTGCCAACTCCCCTCTTCTCTAGGGAATGATTGCAGAGTTCCCTACTGCAGCCTCTTCTTGTGCTCCACTTCCAGCTGAGACTGCCCCTGCCCAGCTGGGTTTCATCATCAATTAGAACTTATCAGCCCTGCCTCTCCTCCAGGTGCAACCTGTCACAGGGTTAATTGGCCCTTTTTTGCTTACTCAAGACTTGTGTGGGATAAACATGCCCTCATGTGGGTGAGGTATAAGGAATAACTTCTTCATTGTGGGTTGGATTTTTTCAAAGAGCTCAGTTCTCATTTAGGTACCTAAAATAAGAGTGAAGTTTTACATTGTGCCTATTATCTAGCAGGTCCCATTGCGACACCCAAAACGCCAGGGAAACTCAGCCCCTAGGTGGGAGTGGAGAAAATGTGAAAACCTAGCCCTGTATGTAAATGTTGGTGGGGATGATTTGAGCACAAAGACCCTGCATGGAACAAAACAGGCCAGGTTCACTCACTGGGGTGAATTTCAGGGCAACAGACTGGCCTGGAGCAGCTCTCCTGGGCAGCAATGGGAATCAGGCCTTGGAGGGAGGGTGGTGAATGGCCTTTACTGTTCAACTTTGAAATGTCATAACACTTCACCACACTCGGAGATGAGTAAATCGCCCAGCAATGCGGTTTCCCTTCAAGGAAAATGCTTCTGTTTGTCCTTTGCTTGTGAGCGTTAGTGTATCTGGGACAGAGTGGGTTGGGAATGGGCTGAGAGCCTATTGCTTGCCAATGCTAGAAAAAAAAGAAAAGTTGTCTGCACTCCCTCGTTAATGAAAGAACCAGTATCCAAAGCAGGTCACAGATTTAGGGCCCAATCCTGAACCCTGAAACTCAGAACAAACTTTCACTGAAACCAGTATGAGTTTGGGCAGAGTAAGAAGTGAAGGATCAGGCTGTTGAAGGAGATATGTAACTAGGACCGGGTATCCTAGTTCAGCTGGAATAAGAACCAGGTCAAATAACATCCAGAGAGGACATTTTATGACCTTGCAGCAGATTCACCTGGCTGTGATGTGGCCATGGTGGCATGTAGAATGAACTTCCATCTTGAATGGTCCCTTGCAAGTCATCTTCCTTCTGCAAAAATTAGTATGGGGCCATTTAGGCCCCTGCCCCAAGGATCTTACAATCTGATTAGACACAACAGACAATGGGAGAAATATTATCCCCATTCAGGTTGGGAGACTGAGGCCTAGAGAAATTAAGGGTGGGGTTTTCACAGGGCCTGGTAAAGTTCCCACTGATTTCCACAGGGACAGAATGAAGCCAACGCCGATCACTTTTGAAAATCCTGGGCTAAGTGACTTGCCAAAGCTCTTGCAAGAAGGCAATGGCAGAACCAAGACTTGAACTCAGGTATCATGAGTCCTATTCTGATGCTTTAACCATCAGCCTAGCTGTCATAAACTAAGGAAAAGGAGCAGAGGAAGCGTTCACGGCGTCTGCCTGTGTTGTACCTGTTGTGAGATGAATATGGGACTCTCAGTTTTCAAAACTATCAATCCAGCATCATTTGCAGGGAGATCCACTTAAAGAGTAAACAGGAATTAATAATGAGGTAGACATAATATGATTCAATGTGCAACACTTATATGAAACCAGTTCTCTGAGAACTGCCAAATTATTACATGTAGCATGATTTATGTGCTATCACTAATCTATTGTGTTCAGCATTTTGGACCAGTATAAGAGTAGGTCTGCTCTGAAGGGTGCTACAAATAATGTTTATTATAGAACCATGGAAATGTAAGGCTGGTAGGGACCTCCAGGGGGCCATCCCCCCATACTGAGACGGGAGTCTGTAAACCTAGGCCATCCCTAACAAGTGTTTGTTTAACCAGTTCTTAAAAACCTCCAGTGATGGGGACTGCACTGGGTGTGTGTGTGTGTGTGTGATGCTTCTTATCAGACACTGTGTGAATCATCCAGATTGTCAGAGATGCTAACAAAGGAACATCTAAGAAACAGGCAGAACAAGTTGGAACAATCCTGCTGGGCTCACATATTAGATGAATCAATTCCCCTCTGTTTCAAGGGAGCGTACCACTCTTTTTACTCTCTGTGCCACACAGCAATGTGACAGAAAGGGCTGAGGGCATGTGGCTACATCTGTGCAGCACCTCACAGCAGAAAGCCCAGGGAGAAAGCTTTTAGATATAAATGCGGATGTACAGAAGGCTGAGATGGATTGAGGCAAGAAGGCCACAAAGGACGGCCACTGCAGGAAGATGCCTTAGTGAGGGCCTGATTCACCATTGCCATCTGCCTTGCATCCTCATTTACACCAGTACCAAGTGTGTGTAAAATGGTACCATTCTGATCAGGAAGAGTTTCACACTCCCTCTGCACGGCTACAAATGATGACATAATCTGGATGGGAGATGGGCCCGTCTGTGCCTGAGCTGGAAGTATGCTTCTCTCTCTGGTTTTGTCTACGCTATAGCCCGGGGGTGATCACAGTCAGCTGACATGGTCTAGAACAGTGGTGGGCAACCTGTGGCCCGCGGGCCACAAGACAGTTTGTTTACATTGACCATCCGTAGACACAGCCGCCTGCAGCTCCCAGTGGCCGCTACTAGCCATTCCTGGCCAGTGGGAGCTATCGGAGGCAGCGGCCAGGACGTCCCTGCAGCCCACGCTGCTTAGCTCCATTGAAGTCAATGGAGCTATGCTGATTTTTATGCCAGTTGAAAGTTGGGTCCATTATTCTGTCATGGTGATGAGAATTCTGTACTGCTGCTGGTTTCAGATGAGATATAAAACCTAAGTCCCAATCACATACGTGTATTAAAGATTTCATGGCACTTTTTGCAAAAATAGATGTTAACATTGGTATCATGGCCAAATCCCACTCTAATTCCTTTCTGCCTCCTTACAGTTTCAGGTGAACATCATGTTCTTTCTTTACTTTCTGTCCTAAACTATTGTGAAGGTTTGATAGTGAACAGCACCCACATTCCACCCAAGAGGCGGCTGCATTTCAGTTGGAGGAAGTCAGGGGTGCTGGAACAATTTTTATAGTGACGGTGCTGAGTATCATTGAATCATAATGGAAATTACTTCAAGCCAGGGGGTGTAGCAGCCCCCTAGTTCCATCACGTATGAAGTAAATCATAGATGTAGGTATCCAATAGAGACAAGCCAGAGATCTGGATTTGGCGCCAGTTCTTCAAAGTATGAGGTAGGTTTGGCTCTAGTGTTCTGGTCTGTGCCTACCTGTAATATTTACATTGTCATAGCACTTCAGTATGATCAGGAAAGACTCCCACTGACTTCAGTGGGCTTCGGATCAGGCCCTTTATTATTGTCATCTTACATCTTAATTGTTTTTTTCATCCCCGGTGATCAAAGCACTTTACAAGCTATAATCTATCTACCTATCTACTCTGTCATTTCTAAAGTATTTTAAATATTCTGGAAATAATAATAATAATTAATAATAATCTGCATTTATTAACCTGGGGAGGGAGGGAACCTGACCATCACAGCTCTTGGACCTCAGTCGGAAAACCATCCTTTGTTGTAGAGGCACTTAAGCATGCTTAAAGTTAAGCACGTGATTAGGTCTCTTCCTGAATCGGAACCTAATGGCCTAATCCAAAACTTTTTGAAGTCAAGGAAAGGGTCTCGGGCCCAGATATTCAAAGCTATTTAGGATCCTAATGCCCACTGATTTCCGGGTCTCACTTATTTCAATGGATTTATTGATTTAAGCCAAATAATGCCTAAAGCTTTGGATCCGTCTGTGTTCTCCCAGAAATAGGCCTGCTGTCCTTTGGAGCTAATTTCAGACCATGTGTCTCTTACTGCTGCTTTTGGCAGCTTGTGCCATATTTTGGCAGCTCGTCATGTATGGACAATTTTGCCTGACTCCAGCCCCTTTTTAACTTTGATCCCTGATCTCTCTCGTTATTAAATTACAGCCTGACCCGGTTAATCCACAGTTGATTAATTCAGAGTGTATGTCTGGGTATCAGGAAGAATTCATCTGTCTCATGGCATGTACTGTGTGTACCGGGTTCCCCATTAATTTGATTTTTATTTATTGAAAAAAATCTGAATCAAGTATGCAAACTGAGAAGGATTAAACAAGGCTGGCTGTTGTTGCTAACACAGCAAGACACCCATCCCTGCCTGATGGACATTTCAGGTCAGCCCAGTACTATATATAGTTTGTCTGTCATGCTGTTGGGGGGGCAGAGGGAGAGGGAAAGCAGAGGCATTATCAGATTTTAAGAACCCAGGATTTCAGGTCAGGATTTATCTGTCAGCACAGGGATTTTTACACAATTCCTATTAGTTTCTTGAAATAATACAGAGTTCCTACACAGTGCTTTTTATCTGCAAATGGGAAAGTGAGGCACAGAGATTTGGCAGAGCCCGGACTAGGACATCCATCTCCCGAGGATGAGGCCAGCACTCTACCCACTAGACCAATGCCTTAAAAAGTCCGCATGTATCTCATGGTATTCCTCCTTCCTGCCAGAACAAAGGAGTTGGCAACATGGCTTCCCTCTTCCCCAAGCCAGCAGATGGCACTTGGTCTCTGTTTTCTCTCTTTCCTGCTTCGAGCAGCACAAGGAGCAGCCAACATCACGATAATAGGTAGTCAGTGTTTTTAATCCATAGATCGCAAAGCTCTTTACAGCAGGGGAACTGGCCATGTTGCCCCCGTTAATGGATGGAGAAAACGAATGACAGCGTCGTGAGATGACTTTCCTTGAGATCACAGTGTCTGTTGTAGGGCTGGAAAACAGAATCCCAGTTCTCTACACTGGTGCCCTTTCCCCTGGGCCAACCTCCCTCTGATGTCATGCAGCTCCTCTGGGGAATCTGGTGCAGATGGCTGCAAGCTCTGACAGATGGCTTTGTTGCCTGTTCTCCTGAAAGTGCCGAAGCTGGGTGCAGTGTCTGTATGAATTAGAAGCTGGGACATGCAACCCTCTCCTGCTAAGTTACCTGGAATCTGAGAGGGGGCCAAGTCATGGTGATCGAATGAGGTTTGTGATCTGAATCCAGACTTCCATGGGAGTCTCCATCTAGCCCAGTATCGTCTCCAACCCTGGCCAGGACCAGCAGAATTCTGATGAAGATGCAAGAACCCTCCTAGTGGTCTATTGTGGAATAACCAGCCGATAGGAATTCTTTCCTCTTCCCTTTCAGTGAGTGGTTGTCTCATGCCCAAAAGCAGGAGCATTTTAACCCTTCTATTTTTTAAACTACCTAATCTAACTGTGGGTGATGTTCCCATTATCCTTACAAAAGTCTCATCCTTATTTGAATTCTGTTAAACTCTAGGATTCATCGATCTCTTGTGGCAATGAGTTCCTCAGGCTAATTATGCACTGGGTAAAAAAAACAAAACCATTTTATCTGTTTTAAAATGCATTGCCTTTCAATGTATTGATTGTCCTTATGCTGGGATATGATAAACAAGAGAGCCTGATTTGCCATCCATTCTGTGCCAATCATATATAACCATGCCATACCATTCATATATCATTCACATGTCATTCATTATTTTATATGCCATCACAGGGATACAGGCTAGCTAGGCATTTGAGAGCTAATCCAAACTAGAATCTATGGGTTGGAAAGACCTACCTTATTACATTATCTAGCCTACCTTTCTGCCAGTGCACCACTGTTCCCTAGTTGACATATTTACTGCCACAAAAGATCAGAGATGCTTGGATAAGAGTTTTTGGTTGTGTCTCATTTTGCCTGATAAGTTCATAACTGGAGCTGGCCTGGCTGTCTGATGTTACGGTGACACGGCCGGTATTTAGCTGGTTGGGACTGTAGAAGGATGATCTTGTGATTAAAGTACTGGACTGGGGTGAGGGTGGCAGAGTCAGAAATTCTCAATTCATCTCCTGGCTCTGCTATTAACTTCTTGTGTGCCCTGGGAGGGTCATTTAATCTTTCTGTACTTTGGTTCCCTGCCTGTGAAAGAAAGAGTATCATTCTTCCTTTCTCTCACTTCATGTCTCTTCTGACTGCAAACTCCCCAGGGCAGGCACTGCCTCTTTTGCTGTTAGTACTACTGTAGTATCTAGGAGCCCTAGCCATCGGCCGAGACCCCATTGCTCTAAGTGCTGTACAAATGCTCTCTCTTTCTCTGAGTCTCATACTGTGTCCAGTCGGGGCGCTGATCTTTGTTGCAGTCTGTGGATTCTATTACAATTCATATAAATGCAGGTGATGTTTAGAAGTCTATTCAAGGATTCTCTGCATCTTGAAGTCTTTAAAACACGATTTGAGGACTTCAGTGGCTCAGACATAAGTTAGGGTATGATACAGGAGTGGGTGGGTGAGATTCTGAGGCCTGCGTTGTGCAGGAGGTCAGACTAGATGATCATGGTCCCTTCTGACCTTAAAGTCTATGATTCTATTTGCTTAAACACTACATGTAATCCTGCAGCTCCTTTCGGTCTTTCCCGATACAGAAACAGTTATATAAAAACTCTCACCTCCCCACCTCCCACTGTCCTCCAATCCTTCTTATTTTTCATATACACGATTGTGCTAATGACATTTCCCAACTACCTTCCTGACGTGCACACCCTCCGCAGTGACTTGCCTGCACCCAATGCTGTAAGCATTTGCTGCAACTTTATGGGATCTAATTTCCAGAAGCACTATGCTTAAGGGATAGGTGATGAAATCCTTTTCCGATGTGTAATTCCTTGTCTAACGGGAAATGCAATAGCATCCGAATCACTGGATGGTGACCTTCTGTGTCTTTCGCAAATACTCATGCAGAGCATTTTCTTTCTACATCTCTTGGCAAAAGGAAGGGGAAAAAAAACCTCCTGTTTTTTAAAGAGCCACCCTGGGCTTTTTCTCATCACTGACTCATGCACGAATAGGCACTGCATAGTTTTTTCATATTCCTTGTGAAGTTTTAAATGTAATTTGGTCACCACAGCCTCTGTGCACCTTTAATTTTTGGCCGTCTCTCCTTTCATTATCCTCTTCCTTGCTAAAGTAGATTTCTCTGCCATAATCATTCTGTAAGCCTGGCTATAAATTCAGGTTGTCTAATATTTTGTTTTAAGCATTATTCAGTCTTTAAAATTCCTTGTGTATTTTAACTATCAATAAGCAGATCCCTGTATGGGGGAACTCTTGGTTTTACATATAGCTTAGTTTTCGCATAGCATTGAGACTGTCAAAGCTTTGATTGTATATATAATGATATTATCAGAGTTGCCAAGCAACCGGACAAGTACATGTTCAAGAATGACAAGTGGCTCATTAACAAAAGAAAAAAGAGGTTTAGATTCCAACACATCAAAGCCCAGATTTTCCAAATGTGGCCTCTAGTTTTGGGGGCAACTTCAATTTTTGGGACACTCAATTAGTGACCCACTGATCCTGGTTCAAAAGGGTGCTGATCACCGGCAGCTCCCATTGCGGCTTGTAAGTGTTCAATAATTCTGGAAATTAGGCTCAGCAATTACAAATTTGGTTGCCTAAAATTAGGCATCTAAAATTATAGTTAGCCAGCTGGCCTGATTTTCAGAGGTGCTGAGCACCAATAACTAGATCTGGGCAGGAAATATTTCTTCTGTCCTGTGAAACTTTTTGACTTTTCTTTTTCTTCTTCTTTTTAAAAAAAAGGAAATTTCCCACACCCAGCAGGACAAAATCGAGACCCTTTACAGTTTTACATACCCACAAACGTGAGAGGGAAAGAGAGACACTCTCCCTCACGCCTCCAAATAGACTGGAAACCCACCTGGCAGATAGGAGACCCAGGTTCAAGTCCCTGCTCCAATGACTATTTAATTGGGCATACAAAGTGGAACAGCTCCAACAGAAGAGACTGAGACCCGCCTGAAGGCTAGGGAACTTCTCTGGGATATGGGAGACTGAAGTTTTAAGTTTCTGCTCAATTCAGATGTAGGGAAAGGTCTGCATTGCACTGCACACACACAAAACCCAAGGCAGCAAGTCTCACAGCTTGGGTCTACAGACCCATGCTATAATTAGCCTTGCGGATGTTCCAGCTCAGATTCTGAAACCCACCCTAGCCTTCAGAACCCAACCATCTACATGTCTGTTCCTAGTGCTGAGCTCTGATACTAACTGATGCACCTCCCCAGCCCCCAAGTGTAGATATACCCAGGTTCAAGTTCTTCATCTAAACCCAGCAGAGCAGGACCTCAGCTTCCCACAGGCGGGCCTTGACCACTGGGCTGCTGGCTCTGGTGTCTGTGCTGCCTCATTTAGATCAGGGAATTGAATCTGGGTCTCTTACCGCCCCAGTGAGTGCTCTCACTGCCAGACTGTTGGTTATTCTGAGCTCTCTCTCTCTCCTGTGAAAGTCAACGAAGTGTGTTATTCTCATCTTCCTCGCATGCGTGACACTCCCACTAGAGTCAAGAGGGAGACCAGTGCGAGCAAGGAATGGAGGAACGGGCCCTTGGTGTTGCAGTTTGTGCCCTGTCAAAGCAGATGGAAAACTGATGGCTGTAATCAGTTCATTAGCTCCTTTATCACCCCAGATAGACGGTACTCTGTATAGACAGGTTTGACTGCAGCCCTCCCTGGTGATGTATCCATCCTCTTTTTAAGGTGTAAGGAAGGTCTGGTATCAGCTTCATGCACTATGCCTGTGATTCAAGCCAACTTTCCCTCTGAGTGGAGAAGACCAACAACCACCTGTGAGTCTGCCCCCCTCATATGCATGCCAGTGATGAATTTAAGGTCAAATTCTTCATTGGAATTAAAAGCCACAGCTCTGTTGAAGTTGATGCTGCTGCACCAGTTTACACTAGCAGAGAACCTGGCTCAAGACACTCCTGGCACCCCTGAATGGATTGGTACCATTATTATTTTGGGATACTTAGACCCAACCAATCATCTGACAGACAACTACAACCCTTCCTTGGTCACCTTTTTGTCTTATAATAACCTCCCAAACCCAAACAACTCATGGATTCAGAGGCCAAAAGGGACCATTTGGATCATCTAGTCTGACCTCCTGAATAACACAAGCTACGGAAACCCACCAACATGAAAGTTCCCATAATTTCCCTTTGTGCTTCCAGGGCTTTGAACAGGACTCTGAGGCACCTTCAGCAAGACAGCCAACACAAGGGGCCGACACCCTGTTCTCAGGTAGTGAAAGCAACTCATTATTTACAGCGTGCTGTCCATGGGACCACAGCACAGTGCAGGAGTTGTTGACAGGGGACAGTAATAATAAAAGCATATACAAGGCCATGTTCTTTATTCTGTTGAAAAGGACGGTGTTTGTTACTGTGTGATTGCCGAGAGATGTTCAAACTCTGTCGTCACTTTGATAAGGACAGCACCAACTGGTATGGGCTGTAGGCTAGCAGGCTAACTTTGAGCTGGGCTCGTTTTCATACCCTTACAGCTGGCTTCTCTTCTGCCTGGGCCCCTGGAACAGAAAAATTATTGTGAAAGAAAATAGTTGACTGAGTTTTCAGAAAGAGGAGCCTGAGCTGATCTTGCCAAACTTACACATAGCAGCAGAGCGTGGGGAAATGAGCCTGCAAGATGTGTAGCTACATGAGCCTAGTGGGCAACAGTGCATGGGAAATATCCAGCTGCATGCACAAAGTGGATAACTGTGCATGGACAGTGTCCTGGTCCTCTAATGGAACTGTGGAGGAGACAATGCATGATATTTTTCCTCACTTTCTTCTTCTGAGCATAGCTTGATTTAAGGCACCCAATGAAACTTGGCTGGTGGAAGAAAGGGTGTCACTCCGGATACCTTTCAGTGTGGGCCACTGGGCTGGTCAAATCATAGACTATCAGGGTTGGAAGGGACCTCAGGAGGTCATCTGGTCCAGCCTCCTGCTCAGGGCAGGACCAATCCCCAGACAGATTTTTGCCCCAGATCCCTAAGTGGCCCCCTCAAGGATTGAATTCACAACTCTGGGTTTAGCAGGCTAGTACTCAAACCGCTGAGCTATCCCATCTCTCCAGACTTATGAGTATTCAAGTCAGCTCTGAATGGCTGCTCTGTGCAGCCTCTTGTTGTTTGCTCATTCATAAACATCCATTCTAACATGTTTGCATGACATTTGGATGTGGTTTATCTCTGTTCAAATACCCTTCTAGGAAGGTGAATGAGAGCGTTATTGAGCATTCTCCTGTTGAGAGAGAATCAGCACATGAGGGAGCCAAAAGAACAGCAGGGGACCAATGAACAAACTAAGGGAACAGTCCACGAGTGACCTCATAGGCTGACCTTCATTGATGTAAATAATTCATACAATTATGAATAACAACTGTATTTTTAAGAGTCAACATCCATTTTTGAATCATAGAATCATAGAACTAGAAGGGACCTCGAGAGGTCATCTAGTCCAGTTCCCTGCACTCAAGGCAGGACTAAGTGTTATATAGACCATCCCTGACAGGTGTTTGTCCTACCAGCTCTTAAAAATTCCCAATGATGGAGATTCCATCACCTCCCTAGGCAATTTATTCCAGTGCTTAACCACCTTGAGAAGTTAGGAAGTTTTTCCTAATGTCTAACCTAAACTGCCCTTGCTGCAGTTTAAGCCCATTGCTTCTTGCCTATCCTCAGCGGTTAAGAAGAACATTTTTTCCCCTCCTCCTTGTAACACCCTTTTATATACTTGAAAACTGTTATCACGTCCCCCCTCAGTCTTCTTTTCTCCAGACTAAACAAACCAAATTTTTTCAATCTTCCCGCATAGATCATGTTTTCTAGACCTTTCATCATTTTTGTTGCTCTTCTCTGGACTTTCTCCAATTTGTCCACATCTTTCCTGAAATGTGGTGCCCAGAACTGGACACATTACTCCAGGTGAGGCCTAATCAGCATGGAGTAGAGTGGAAGAATTACTTCTTGTGTCTTGCTTACAACACTCCTGCTAATACATCCCAAAAGGATGTTTGCTTTTTTTGCAAGAGTGTTACACTGCTGACTTATATTTAGCTTGTGATCCAGTATGATTCCCAGATCCCTTCCCACAGCACTCCTTCCTAGGCAGTCATTTCCCATTTTGTATGTGTGCAACTGATTGTTCCTTCCTAAGTGGATTGCTTTGCATTTGTCCTTATTGATTCATTACTAGGAGTAAAGGGCTAAACTTATTACTATTTGCATTAGAGAAGCAGCCAGGACCCCCAAGGAACCACCCTGCAATACAATCCCTCTATTGAGCAATTCACAATCTGAATTAAGAAACAGTGACCCAACCCAGGTCACTCATAGACTCACTGGTAGAGCAGGGCTTAGAACCAAGGTCTCCTGGTTGTTAGGCTCATGTGCTGATCACTGGACCATACTGCCACTTGACTTGCTTGTTAATGTCCAACAGCAGAATTAATGTTCCCTACACCAATGCCCCAATTCAGTGACAGACCTGTGCATGCAGACCTGGCTGCTGGGCAGGGTTCCAGTATCTGTACATAAGGCCAATATAGATCCTTCTCTTTCATGGTTTCAGAACAGCCATGGGCCAAGTTCATCCCCTGGAAGGTTGCATCACTTTGTGGTATGGGGCCTGCCTCTCGCAGGCTTGAAAGAACAGATTAGAGCAAAGAGAAGCTCAGGAGGAGGGAAAGGTCATCCAGACCAGTCAAACCATGCTGTTGAGGCTCTGTCTTCCCTCTTACCCCCACCCTGCTCTTTTATCATAACCTCCTCATTCAGATCCTTACAGCAGGTACTTCTCTGCCCCCAGCTAAACCCTTGAGATGCCCTCAGGGGATGACCTGGGCTTCTAGAAGAGGTGTTTTAACCCCCCCCAGAAATAAAGGATGCAACAGGCAATGGAAGAAAGGCTGAAGATTCCATCAGAGTTCTCTTCTATTCTATGCAGATTCTTATACCGTGCTTATCACTGTAGATTTCACTGCTTGCCACCGGTGCAGTAAGAGTTACAATGTTCAACACCTCTGATGTCATATTAATGGCATGGGTGGGACCAAAAGGATGCCAGGAATCTGGACCTCCTTTCATTCCTTGGAGGCATTTGAGGGAGTTAGAGCTGAATCCTCAGGTCCAAACGTGTCTCTAGAGTTTGGGTTTTAGGTTGGATCCAAAGTCAGAAGGAGTGTATTTTCCAGAGGCAGTTAGTATTCTGCTGAAATCCCATGTGATCAGCTGATTGCATAAGATTTCTGCTATCTGGGGCTCAAATCTTGTCAGAAGAGCATGTGAGATTTTGGCATAATAGGACCCATGTCCTAGTAGTCCTGATTCAGCTTTGATTGATTGATTGATTTTTTATGCATTGTGGTAGCACCTGCGAGTCCCACTCCCAGACCAGAACCCACTGTGCTCGGTGCTGTACAGACAAAAAACAAAAAGAGAGTCCTTGTCCACAAAGAGCTTACAGCCAGGCTAAACCAGACACAAATTTTGACACCTGCTCATTGAAATAAATAGTAGAATTAGAGCAGATATAGGTGGGACTCTGAAAAAATAGAATTTGGGTCTCAGGTAATAACAATACATAGCATTTATCTAGATGTTTTCATCTATAGCTCTCAAACTGCTTCACAAAGGTGGGTAAAAGTTATTATCCCCCTTTTTATAGGTGGGGAAACTGAGGCACAAAAGGCAAAGTGACTTACCCGAGGCCACATACTGCATGGCAAAACCTGCAGATGACATAGGTCACAAAGATTAGAGAAGGCCTGGGGGAAATTTAGAAGGCTATGTGAATGGGTAGTAAGGTAGCAAAGGAAATACATCGTCGACACATTTGAGATAAGACTCCTGGGAAGAAATGCAAGAACAGCTAATGTACATTGCTGGGTTCTGCATTAACTGTTATTGCTCAGGAAAAGGACCTGGACATCATTACCTATAGCTTCATGGATACCTCTGCTCAATGTGCAGCAGCAGTCAAGAAAGCAATGGCCATTTAAAGATGTATGAATAGACAATACCAGTGAGAATATTATAATGCTGTTGCAATTAATGGTATGTCATCAGCTGGAATCCTGTGTTCCCCCAAGCTCCAAAAGGAGCGAGCAGACGTATAAGTTGTTACAAAAAGGATTAGAAGCCTGGACTGACTTCTGAGATTTGAAAGCTTGGGACTGTTTAGATAACCGAGGAGAGATTAAGAGGGGATGTTACAGTAGCATGAACAATGAATTCATCCCTCTCTCATAGTGCAAGACCTAGGAGACAGTTCATTCATTTGAAAGGCAATCAAAAAGGATTTTAACGCAATCCATAATTAGCCGGTGGAACTCTCTGCCACAAGGAAACATCAAAGCCAAGAGCTTAGCTGGATTAAAAAAAAAAGACTGGCTTTTTATATGGATAATGAGAACATCCACGGTCACATTTGATAGGGTCATTCATTTATTTATTTATTAATAAAGGCTATAAACCTTCCTGCCTTGAGGCAGCAGCCAAAGTCCTGGTTGTGGACAGGAATTCAGAAGACAATGTCCCCTATGAGCAGATTATTTCAGAATCACCTACTTCGGGGCTTATTGGCACCTTCCCCTGAAGCATCTGACCCTGGATACTGTCAGAGACAAGAAACTGGACTAAGATGTCTGATCCACTGGGACGATTCCTGACTCACAGGGAGTGTAAACGAGATGTGTTTAAAGGACTCTGCTGTAGCTGTGGTTGCAGACAAGAGGTAGGCGCCTCGGCTATAACATACTTCTTGAAATGATATGAGTGCACCTTTGTTTTCCCCTGTTAAGACTGATTTATTTTTTCTTTTTTTTAATAAAAAGCCATATTCTGTCATGTAAATCTCTCTTCTGAAGTCATTGACTGTGTCCTCCTCCCCTCTCACCTGCCAACCTACAGCTCGCAATTTTCCACTGTCGGTAGAGGAATATGGGGTGGCATTATCAGGGATTATAAGGAGTATCCGAGAGAAGGCCACGGCACTATGGCTCATGCTCTGTTTCATTCTAAAAAAGGTTTATTTGCTCTGCTGCTTTGCTGGTGATGAGCAGAACAACCCCGAGGACATCATTCACAGGAGGGCTTAAGTAGAAAAGTATTTGTCATGGAACGGGAAAGTAAAGGTGCAGCAAAACTGCATAAATGGGATGACACCAACAAGTGCTGCGGATGCAGCACTGGGGGCAGGGGAGTCGTCTTACCTGCTTTCGTTTTTCGTGGAGTTTTCCCCCACACCGCTTTCAGATGCAGCCTCTTCACCACCCTAGCCCTCACCTGCCCTTTCATGTGCCAAAGGCTTTCAAGCACAGGATTGACAAATGTGTTCCAGCTCTCACTTTCATTACAGGCCAAATCTCCAAGTCCCCACCACTCTAACCTCTCGATCAGTTTGGGCTATGACTGATAAAGTGCCACTTGTCTGCTCCCTTTATCCCAAAGAGACTTTGCAAGGGCATGGGTGAATATCTCCCCCACCCCATCTCTTTACAGATGCACAGAGCATTGGCATTTCTCTGCCTTGCGATGGTAAGTCCTAAGGTGACCGTGCTATATCGGGGGTTACAGGCAACCCCCCCCCCCCCCCAACAACAAAAATCCTAAACACTAGTCTAAGCAACAGGGGCAAAGTTTGCTCAGAGCGTGTGTGTTTTCAGTTTGATAACTTTGGGGGTTGTTTTGATTTGTAATTGCAGTGAAGGTGAGCGATCATTCCTGTTAAAACGGTAGCACTAAGCTGGTTGGAAGCATAAATGAATTGTACGTAGCTATCTCCGATGCTGTGTTTTGAGGCTGGGGAGGGAGAGGGGAAATGGTGACATTAAACATACTAATTTGCCAATACCATGTGATGGAAAAAACTGAACCTATCTCTTAAAATGACCTTTATCTTTTTTCCGCCCCAGCTGGGGATTTAAGATAAAGAGTATTAGTGAATCAGATTCCGGGAAGCAGATGTTTGATGGTTTAGGAGGAAAAAAAGAGACAATTTTTGGGTTCCGATCACCACTGAAGCCTAAAGCATATATTGTATAAAGTGGCTCAATTTCTGTTCATTATGTTTTGTGGGACTGGAAATATACTGTTTTATTCTAATTTTATTTAGGAGTGCTAGACAGACAGACATGATCTAGAGATCTGAGCACCAGGCTGTGAGCCAGGTCTTCTGGGTTCTGTTCTCTGAGCATGCGGTGCAGCCCTGATTGATTCCCATTGGCTCAGAACCTCAAAGGTACTTAGGCTCCAGTGGAAGTTAGGAGCCTAAATACCTTTGAGGATCTGGGCCATTGTGTCTGATTGATACTGTTGCTCCCAGGCATGCAGAAGAAATGCATCATGTTCTTCCAGCCAACTCTGCTGTCCAATAGAGAGGGAAGACTATAGGATAGGGTGCCAGAATGGACTGTAATCTCACCATCCCCTGGGTGCAGTGTGCACATGGGGGAAAGTAGAAGTCTTTTGCCCTCCCAATTCTTATTACTAGGGCCATCCACAAGCCCTCTGTGCCTCAGTTTCCCCATCTATCAGAGGGGAGGGTGTGTTTGAGGCTCAGCTGATGCGAGCAAAGTGCCTGAAGGATGCAAGATGTGGCGGGCCAAGTTCTGCTCTCACGTATGCTGGCGCAGCCCCACTGAATTGCACAGAGTTGCACTAACACAAGAGGGACTGCACTGGCTGAAGGTAGAATTTGGCCCTATATATTTTTAATAGAGCTTTGTCTGCCTGCTATTCATATCAGGCCCTGCAGTATTATTCCACCAATCATATGAAATGAATTATCATGCCACCAACCAGAACCAGCAAGGGCAAGTGGCAGAAAACTTAAATCCATACTTCAGCATAGCTCACCAGCAATCGGCAGCTACAACCCTTGTACAAGTTTCACCTACCATGGGGAAGCCTGGCTCTGCACTGAAATGTCAACAGTCTATTCAGATCTTCTAAGGTCATAAAGACAGAGAATAATGTACAGAATGGGTAAGCGGACACATGGTCAGCGTATCTAAGGCCTTTCACAGCAAGGGTTTGGAACTTTCATGAAGTATATTTAATACTAGGATTAGCAATATCACCTCTCGGTACATACTTAGTTATCCCTGGCAATTGGCATGTTTTTACGAGCCACCATTTCTAAAATACAGGCTGTGGTCTCTCTCCTTCCTCTCCTTTTGGATGGTCATTGGGTTCTAGCAGTGGTGAATGTTATGGTGATTAAGTTTGACGTAAGACACCTTCCAAGCAGTTGCATGGATTTTGTCTTTCTTTAAGGGTGGTATTTTCTTTCTTACACCTAAGCAAGGTGAACCAATCCTGCTGTCAGTTACACTGGTGTAAATCTGGAGTATTCCCCGGACATCCCTGGAGTGATTTTATATTTACACGGGGAAAGCCAATAGCAGAATCTAGCTGGCTGATATTTTTATAAACAGCTAACCCCTTTGCTTTATCTAACCTAGTGAGGTGAATGTAAAACTTTCTGATTCAATGGGCTTCAGGGAACAATCAAGTTGCTTCATTTGACCTCTTCCACCATTCACGTTAAATTTCAGGCTCCAGAAGCTGGTGGTTTTATGCTACATCCAAACTTGATCAGAGTCACTCACGTTGCCACCTGCCTGTTGTTATGTCTCTTACAGTATTACTATCTTTATAAACTGTTTTACTGTAACACCTAGGATCAGGGCCCTCCTTTACTACAAGCTTCACAAACATAGAGTAATGAGCAGTCTTTGAGCTTATAATCTAAATAGACAAGATAGACAATGCCTTATTAGCCCCATTTTACAGATAGAAAATTGTGACACGGAGAGATCTGGTGACTTGTTCAAGGTCACACAGAGAGTCTGTGGCACAGCAGCGAACTGACCCCAGATTTAGAATCATAGAATCATAGAATCAAAAGGTTGGAAGGGACCTCATGAGGTCATCTAGTCCAACCCCCTGCTAAAGGCAGGACCATTTTCCCTAAATAATCCCAGCCAGGGTGCGGTCTAGCCGGACTTTAAATAGCTCTAAAGATGGAGATTCTACCACCTCCCTAGGTAACCCATTCCAATACTTCACCA
>NC_133772.1:21714010-21751276 GCF_003597395.2 Chelonoidis abingdonii
ACTTACACTTGGAAACAGAAGATTAGAAAAGCTTGAAGAGAGAAAGTTCCCTCTCAGAGCTGAGAGCAACAGAACAGAGAGTCAGACAAAAGACACACACTCAAAAATTCCCTCCCTAAGCTTTGAAAAATCTGGTTTCCTGATTGGTCCTGTGGTCAGGTGTGTGGTTCCCTTTGTTAACCCTTTACAGGTAAAAGAAACATTAACCCTTAGCTATCTGTTTATGACACCTCCTCTTCGCAGCTCCCAGGCCTCCAACTTCGAGGCATCTGCTTCCTGAGCCAGCTACTGCTGCTGGTCCCAAGAAGCCTCAGAGGGCAGGAGGGAAAAGGGTGTGGCAGGAATCCCAGCCTCTGAGAAGGAAGAAGGTAACCCTGAGTCCGCTGACTTGATTGTCCTGGAGGAGAACCGTGGCACCACCAAGTGGTCAGGATCTTGATTTTATTTCTCAGCAACTGCCAGCCCTTTTGCAGCATCAACTGTCTTTTTGTATGTACAGCACCTGGTGCAGTAGGGCCCCGATCCCTGATTAGGGCCAGAGTGTACTACAGCAAAGCAAATATTAAGTAAATCATCCACCAGACAGCACCTCTAACACAGTAACACACCTTGCCTAGGGATACTGCTCTAGTTCTCCCTCTGAGGGCAGACTACCACCTACTGAACCACCAACTGCTCTTCTTCTAGCCCTGACGGGCTAACCCAGCCCAACCCTGTGCTGTGGCTCACAGGTTTAACAAGGTGACACGGCCCAAAGGAGTATGGCTGAAAGTATGGGCATGGGCTCCCAGCATCCTCCGTGGCACGCTCTGAGACGCTCATCATGGTTATCTGCTAGGCAATCAATCTAGGCCAAATAGGAACTGAGATCAGAACTTAATTTCAAAGCCAGATGATTCAGGACCTATTCC
This sequence comes from Chelonoidis abingdonii, assembly GCF_003597395.2. NCBI lineage: Eukaryota > Metazoa > Chordata > Testudines > Testudinidae > Chelonoidis > Chelonoidis abingdonii. The sequence continues at coordinate 21,714,922 of NC_133772.1, forward strand.
TGCTTCTCCCAATGATTTACTGGAGATTTTCTAAGTCACCAGTCAAAAATACAGAGGCTGGATCCTCAGCTGTTTACAGTAGTTGATTTACAGCAGTGGAGGATCCGGTCCAGACCGCTTTCTACTTCCCCTGCTTACGTTTGCAAACAGATTAAAGCTTAGGAACTTCTGAGTTCTCAAGTGGCTCCACTATCCTTTGCTTCTCTTAAAAAATTAACTGCAAAGGGCTATCTAAAATGGGTGACTCATAGCCAGAAGAACAAACATCTTGCTATGCCTCCAACAGCTTTTTCAACAGAACAATCTAAATGTCAAGCATGAATCTGAATTAAGCCCTGCAGTGGACTTCTGGTCCCATCATGCACTTTAACTCTAACACTCCTGGCCGCCATTTGCAGCTGTACAAAATAACTTCCCCCCATAAGCAGCAGAGATGGGACAGATATGGTAGAAAAATGGGACAAATTAGAAGCCATGATATAGCACAGTGACTTTCACCCCAGAATCAGGATGGTCAGGAAGTGTTTTTGCTTCTTTGTTTTGTTTTTTCTTCAAGAATTTTTCATGTCCATTTTTTTTCAGTGAAATTTTTCTTTGAAGGGTTTTGGGGTGCATAGAAAAACGTTAAATTTTTTGTTCTGCTTTTGGCAACTGATCCTGGTCCTGTTTGAATTTTTTCAACAACCCCCTAAGTTTGTAGTGTGTGTGTGTGTGTGTGTGTGTGTGTGTGAGTGTGTGTGAAAGAGAGAGAGATTTCCCACAGAAATTTCTGCTGCAGTGAAAAAGCTCTTTTCCCTTGAAATTTTATTTTTGCTCGGCCCTAACTATGGGCCTAATTTAAAGCTGACTGAGTCCATTGGAGTTCTTATATTTTACTTCAGAGGGCAGTATATCAGGCCTCAGGTACCTTATAAAGTGGCACTGCTGAAGCCTCACATCAATACTGCTGTGAAATATAATCATCTCCATTTAACAGGGGGCACCAGGAGGATAAGGCTAATATTGTCCAAAGTGTCTCCTGTTGAAGCCAATGGGAGTGGTAGCTGACCCGCTTCTCTGAAAAATCCCGTGCTAGACGGACACATTGAGTTGGGACTCAGATTAGTGGGGAATTGAAAATTTCAGCCTAAATGACTTATGCAAGGTCACTCAGCAAGATAGTGTCAGGCCAAGAACAGAACACCTCATCCGCTGCTCTAGAGATCAGAGGAGACTGCCTCACTAGTCCTGGCACATGCGGGTTTCAGAGATTTCAGACTTTTTCACTAGGAGGGGGGTGAAATCTCCTTCCTTAGAGGTTTTTACAGTCAGGCTTGACAAAACCCTGGCTGGGATGATTTAGTTGGGGATTGGTCCTGCTTTGAGCGGGGGTTGGACTAGATGACCTTCTGAGGTCCCTTCCAACCCTGATATTCTATGATTCTATGGGTGGTGTCAAACAAGTGGTCGAGGGTACATCTTCACTAGAAACATGACAGCAGCAATGCTGCAGCTGTGCTGTTGCCATGTAGACACTTACTGCAGCAACAGAAGGGGTTTTTCCATTGTTGTAAAATCCACCTCTCCAAGAGGCAGTAGGTTGATGAAAGAATCTACACTCGGTCTTAGGTCAGCTTAATTACAACTCTCAGGGGTGCGAATTTTTAACCCCTCTAAGCAATGTAGTTAGGTTGACCCAATGTAGTTAGGTTGACCCAAGTAAATCCAGGGTGAGTAAATAGAAAGGCTAGGCGTAATTGCTTTGGGGCAATGGCACCAATGCAGGTATGAAGCATCCTTTCATCACTGATAACCATGAGATCTGTAGGGAAACAATATGCATCAAAGCAGAAAAAAAAACCTTGTTTGCATCACTAGGTGCTGATGTGCATCACAGTCTCCCAGGGGAAAAGCCAACCTCTAACCATTGGAGTATCCAAAGGAAACTTCCACTAGGATCAGGTTAGCTCAGAACTGCCTCTTACAGGGCTTTTCATTTCCTGTGTGGCAAGTGGTGCTGATCACTGGCCCCCCAACTAAGCAAGTTCTATGTTCCACTCCCTTTAGCTGTTGCTGCTTCATTCATACCATTCTGCAGGATGTTGGAAGGAGTTAGGCACGTTCTCTAATCATAGAATTTCCTTTGTCTGCTCCCAGCATCCAGACAGGCAGATGTGGACATGAGGAAAACGGAGTGTATAGGGTGCTAAGATTGTAGCCCTCCAGCTGGAGTATATCTTCACTGATTTACACATGCATGTGGTTAGTGCTCCCTCTCCAAATGGGTAAGGAATCACAGGAATCTGAGAGAAATTCATGCCTCATAGGTGTATCCACAGGTAGTTCTGGCTGATCCTGTTTAGGAAAAGAAACAGACAGGTACTAGAGGGGATAGCTTTCGAGCTGAATTTTGCTGTTCCAAAAGATTAAAATCAGCATCTGAAGATGTGGGTGCTGGTGTTTCTTATCTCTTTTGAAACCAGGAATCAATATTTCTCACTAATTAACCCCATTGTCAGCCACAGGATGCAGATTCCCAGCACCAAAGGGTTAAGGAGGGCACTCTCTGCAGGGCTGTGTATCAGGGTGACAGCTTGGAACTGTGCCACTCTGGGTTTTGAGAACTGGTGCTGTGGGTTTTTCCTTGCAGTGTAGACATACCCAAAGTTCCCTTTGAAGCCAATAACAGCAGTGTGCTCTCAATGCCAGGCAGCATCTGGCTAAGTCAGCTGTGTGTTTAAATCCAGTCAGAGGGCTATTGGGAACTCAGCTAGAGGTGAGCTTCCCAGAGCTCCCAGGGCAGTCTTTGAGATTGGATCTTGAGGTATTAATGCTCCTTCACTGATTATTCCTTCTCTGGTGCCTTCCAGTGGAGGCTTAATTTTATTGTTATTTGCCAGGCATGGTCATTTAGAAATTCTTTATTTTTATTATTTGTATTCCAAGATCAGAGCCCCATTGCGCTGGGTGCTGGAAACACACATACTAAGAGACAATCCCTGCTCATAAAAGTTTACAATCTAAATACAGAAGACAAAGGAAGATTTATTATGCCGATTATACAGCTATAGAGCTAAGGCAGAGGATGGCCCAGTGACTACTGCATTAGCCTGGGACTTGAGCATCTTGGTTTCAATTCCCTGCTTTGCTATAGACTTCTTTTGGATCCTTAGGGAAGTCGCTTAGTCTCTTTGTGCCTCAGTTCCCCATTTATATAATGGGGATAATAGCGCTTCCTGCAGTCACAGAAGCATCATGGGGATACATTATTTAAAGGTTGTGAGGCAGCTGGAATTCACATTTCACAGGAAATTCCACAATTTTGAAATGTGCTGTTGATCTGAATTGGAATGAAAACAAAGAATTTCAAAATTTCCCACAAAACAAAATTAAAAATAAAATGAGGGTCAATTAAAATTTTTCCTTCCAATAAAATCAAAGTCTTTAATTTGGATTTTTTGTTATTGTTGAAATTGATACGTTCCTGTGAAAAGTTCTGATGTTGATGAAATGGTGTTTTCCAGTGGAAAAATGTTCCATCCAGAAATGCCCGAACAGCTCTAATTGTGAGTACTGGGGCATCAGATATATGTTACAGCAGAACCTCACAGTTACGAACACCTCGGGAATGGAGCTTGTTCCTAACTGAACAAAAAGTTCGGTTGTTCTTTCAAAAGTTTACAACTGAACGTTGACTTAATACAGTTTTGAAACCTTACTGTGCAGAAGAAAAATGTTGCTTTCCCTTTACTTTTTAGTAGTTTATGTTTAACACAGGACTGTATTGCATTGGCTCTTAATTTGGTCTCTGTGAGGCCTGATTGTGTACTTTCGCTTCCAAATGAGGTGTTTGGTTGACTGGCCAGTTCATAACTCTGGTGTTCGTAACTCTGAGGTTCTACTGTATAGATAAATAAGCACCAAGGGTAGAATTTTCAAAGTAACTTAGGAGTCTAAGTCTTGGCTGTGCTTAAAAGTTTTGCCGGCATAGCTTAATCAGTTAGGTGTGTGAAAAAAATCACCTTCCTGACTTATATAAACAAAGCCCCAGAGTACACACAGTTTATACCAGCAAAATAGTGCTGCTATAGCTTATTTCATTCTGGAGGCTGTCATAAACTATACCAGAAAAAGCACTCTTTTGCTGGTATAACGGAGTCTCCCCTAGGAGGTTTGCCAGTATAGTTAGACCAATATAACAAAGCCTCTCTATGGTAGACAAGGCCCTAGTCCCATTGACTTTCACTTAACTGCCTCTGCAACTTTTACCCAGGCTACATGACACAAAGCTATGTCGGTATGGCTATATCGCCCACGGGTGTGAAAAAAATCGTCCCCCCTTAGCTGACATAGGTAGGCCGACAAACCCCTCAGTGCAGACACAACTATGCCAAGACAAACGTGCTTCTGTTAGCTTAGCCAGCGTCAGTCAGGAGGTGGTGTTCCTGTGCTAGCAGGTCCTGTTGGAACATCCTCTCTCTATGCCAGGGGGCCATGCTGGCAGCACCTCTGTAGTGTAGACATGGCCCCAGAGAGACAAGTGACATATCCAGAGGTCTCTAGATGCCTAACTCCCTTGAAATCAATGGGAGTTATGTGCCAAAATATCATTGAGGACTGGGCTTGAGTGGCTCAGGGGCTGGTAATGGGATAGGGAGCTTTTCACCTCTAGCTCATGTTGTCTGGGTCTGTAATTGCTGGCTGATGTGAAATGAGGTGTAGGTTTTAATGTGATACATGTGCACATTCCAACAACAGCACCCCCAGAGAGCCAAGAAGGGCTGAACTTTCCTTTCCTAGCGGTGCTCCTGCTAGGTCAGGGATAAGGCCTGCTGGCCAAGGGTTGTCCAGGGAGAGATGAGAATACTGCTCCTGGGCATGCTGGGCCTGGCCTATCCATAAGAGAACTTTCAATTCCTGGGGCATCAGTCTGGTGCCTTCATCAGCTCAAATGGGAGGCTGGGAGTCAAATCCTGGGCACTGACTTCAGAGCTACCAGGATCTGGCCCAGTGTTTTTCCTGGTTAGATCTCAGGAAGCTGCCAGCCAGGACACCTGAGTTCTTTTCCAGGATCTGCTTCTGTCTCACTGTGACCTTGGAGGCTGCGGTTGTGAAGCTTTGTTACCGTAATTAGTGTGTGCAAAGCACTTTGAGCTCCTTGTTGGAAAGGGACTATGCCATTGCAGGGAGATGGGGCTGCCAACCAGGACTCCCGGGTTCTATCCCAGGCTTTGCTACTGCCTTAACCTTGGGCACTATAAGCTGTATTGTGACGGTGAAATGCAATAATGAATACATGCAAAGTCTTTGGTTGAAAGAGACAATGAAAGTATTATCATTAAGTGCAATTAATTTTTGTCAAATGAAAAAAGGTTATCTTGGTCTCAGATCTATTTTATTCTTTGCATGCAAGAGGAAGTGACACACATATACATAATTCATCTCTGTCTCTCTGTCTGTTTTCTTGCAGATCATCATAGCATAGGCAAGACGCAAGCTGCTGGTATCTGACCCCGGGATTTATGCTGCTAATCTGATTACTGTATGATGGAAGTGTCCAGTTTGAAGGAGATGGAGGTGGCACTAGTCAGTTTCAACAACACTGATGAGATAATGGAAGATCCCTGTTATTCAAACGACTTCAGCACTGCTGCCCAATTACAGAAGGGGCACCCCAGCTGTGCCAGCCTCTTACCCCACTGGAGAATCCTCCTCAACAGTGAGAACACCAACGAGACCATTTTCTCCAAGTTCTCTGCTGAGTTCAGTGAGCACCTGATGGGGGAGCAGGAGGGCATGGACGAGGGTGAACAGAGAGTCATCATCAACATTGCTGGGCTGAGGTTTGAGACGCAGCTCAAAACCCTCGATCAGTTCCCGGAGACGCTACTCGGGGACCCGGAGAAGCGGATGCGCTACTTTGACTCCATGAGAAACGAGTATTTCTTTGACAGGAACAGGCCCAGTTTCGATGGGATCCTCTATTACTACCAGTCCGGTGGGAAAATCCGGCGCCCAGCCAATGTCCCCATAGACATCTTTGCCGATGAAATCATCTTCTATGAACTGGGCAATGAAGCCATGGACCAGTTCAGGGAAGATGAAGGTTTCATCAAGGACCCTGAGACTCTTCTGCCCACTAATGACTTTCACAGGCAGTTCTGGCTGCTGTTTGAGTACCCCGAAAGTTCCAGTGCGGCCAGGGGCGTGGCTTTGGTCTCAGTCTTGGTCATCGTTATTTCCATCATCATCTTCTGTGTGGAGACCTTGCCTGAGTTCAGGGAGGAACGGGAGTTCAAGGCCATCAAGGATGCCACTAACAACTTGACCAAAGCGAACCTGGCCCCGAGCACCTTCACGGACCCCTTCTTTGTCATAGAGACAGCCTGCATCATCTGGTTCTCGTTTGAGCTCTTCGTCAGATTCGTGGTCTGCCCCAGCAAGGCTGCGTTCTTCAGGAACATCATGAACATCATCGACATTGTGTCCATCATTCCCTACTTCGTGACACTCATTACTGAGCTGGTCCAGCAGAGCGAACAAAATGGGCAGCAGAATATGTCCCTGGCGATACTGAGGATCATCCGCCTGGTCCGGGTTTTCCGCATCTTCAAGCTCTCGCGGCATTCCAAAGGCCTGCAGATCCTGGGGCAGACCCTCAAGGCCAGCATGAGAGAGCTGGGCTTGCTCATCTTCTTCCTCTTCATTGGAGTCATCCTCTTCTCCAGCGCCATCTACTTTGCAGAGGTGGACGAGCCACAGTCTCATTTCTCTAGCATCCCTGATGGGTTCTGGTGGGCCGTGGTCACCATGACAACTGTCGGCTACGGAGACATGTGCCCTACCACATTGGGTGGGAAGATAGTGGGGACCCTGTGTGCGATTGCGGGGGTATTAACCATCGCGCTCCCTGTCCCAGTCATCGTCTCCAACTTTAACTATTTCTACCACAGGGAGACAGAGAATGAGGAGAAGCAGATTCTACCCAGGGAAGTGGAGAAAATACTTACCAGTGTGGCTGCAGCCAATGGCAGCATGGAGTCCTTGAACAAAACCAATGGGGGTTCTGACCATGACAAGCCCAGGAAATGATGACAGATCATGGGCTTGAAGGGACTGCCTGGTATCAGAATGGATTTGATAAATGAATTGGGTGTAAACCATCAGCACTCTGTAATTTTTTTAAAAAACACAGTATGGTTTTTTGGGTTTTTTTGGTAGACATTTTGCAAGCCTCCAGTTTCCTGCGACTGTTCAAATAAACGTGGTCTTTTCTTATCTCTCCCCACCGACCTGTTTTATTGTCGCTTAGCATTGATGCTCGGCATTTCGCTCCTCTGCTTGGAAATTGAAACTTGTTTCCTAACATGAGCATGTGGTAGATAGTAAAGCTAATACTGATCTCTTTTTGGCTGTAGATCTCAAAGCACTTCTCCAATGAGCTCAGCTTCCTCATTGCCAATTTACAGACAGGGAAACTAAGGCCAGAGAGGCAAAGTGACTTCCCCATGGTCACCCAGCAGGGCAGTGGTAGGAACAAAAAAACAACTCTCCTGAGCCCCAGTCCAGTGCATGATCCACTAGCCCATGCTGCTGGAAAAAGCAGCTGTGACCATAACAGGTTCAGCCTTAAGTGAATGGATTCTCAAAGCACAAGGGAACCTGATTCTTCAGTACCTCACACCTTCGGGCTCACTCTCCACTGGCTTGTAAGTTTTGTTATTGTTCACAGCTGTGCAAAGTGGGTATAAAGAAGAGTGCTGTGATGGGGCACAAAGGCCCCACGCTGGTCAGGAGAGTCTAAATGAGGACTTGTGGCCCCATCTGCCTCCTTCTACCCTACTACATCTGCAGCAAATGTCAAGTGCAGAGAGAGGCGTTAAAAGGAGAAGGCACAGCTCAGTCTGAGAATGACCAAGAAGCAGAGCAGAGTTCAGCTCAGCTCCGCTTCTTCCTTGGTGAGGGATGTCTGGTTTCAGCCACCAGTCAGACAGAGCTTGCTGTCTGGACAAGCCCTCCTGGTGGATGGGACAACTGGGCCCAGGAAAATTGACTAATCAGGCTGACTGCCCTGAGTATAGGGGTGGCGCCCAGCTGAAGACTCATTGGACAACCCTAGTTTTGAGTTTGTAGCTTTCCTTTTTGTTTGGACTTTAATATTCCGGAAGGGTTGGGACTCAGGTGCTCTTTAGCCAGAGGGCTAAAGCACCACTGCATTGGACCTGTGAGAGGTGGCAACTGATTTTAGGAGACCCTGTAACAAAGTGAGGAGTACCCTGTCAGGCCACAAGGGGGCACCATGGAGGAGGGTTGTTCACTGGTTAGAGCACTAGTTTGGGACTTGGGAGACTTGGATTCAGTTCCCTTATCTGCCACAGACTGCCTGTGTGGCCTCGGGTGAGTCATTTAGTCTCTGTGCCTCAGTTCCCCATCTGTACAATGGCACTGCCCAGCCTCACAGGGGTTTTATGAGGATAAATACATTAAAAGATTGTGAGGTTCTCCGATGCTACAGTGTTGAGAGCCATGTAAGTACCCAGGATAGAAAAATTTAGAATCCTAAAAATGTCAGCCTGGAAGGGACCTCAAGAGGTCATCTACTCCAGCCCCCTGTGCTGAGGCAGGGCCAAATAAACCTAGAGCACCCCTGACAGGTGTTTGTCTAACCTGTGCTTAAAAACCCTCAGTAATGAGTATTCCACAACTTCTGTTGGAAGCTTATTCCAAAGCTTAACTACTTTTGTAGTTACAAAGTTTGACACAACTGTTTTCCATCAGAAAATATAGTTTAGTTGAAATAGAAATGTTTTGCAGCAACATGTCAATTTTTACAACATTTTCGATGTGAGAAAATCTAAATGAACCATTTCAACTTTTGTTTCATTTCAATAATTTAAAACAATAAGATTAAATGTTTTGACATTTCAGTTAGTTTTGTTTTGACTTTTATATTATATCAAAATATTAATTGCAATAGATATCATGTTTAATAGTATATATAACTGCATTTTTATATTACAGTGTTTCAACATTATAGAAATGAAACTTTTTGATGATTCCACATTAGAATTTCTGTTCTGAGGTAAATTGCAAAATTTTGACTTTTTGTTCCAATTTGGAAAACAAATGGATTGGTTCACAAGCAACTGGCCTCATTGGTGGTTCTGGAAACATTTCTATTGACTTTGGGGTTTTACAGATCTTTTTTTAACAACGTTTAAAATATGGGCTAAGTAGAAGTTGACTGTAACACTTTAGGGCCTGATCCAACCCCCTGGAAATCAAGGGGAACCTTTTGACTGAGTTTTAGCTCAGGCCAATGAGATGGGTACTCAGCACCAGTCAGAGCCAGTGCTCAGTATGTTAGGTGCAGGTTGGTTGCTGAGTATGCTGGCAAGTTATTATTTACCGTTGTGCCTAGAAGCCCCAGTCATGTCCCAGGACTCCATTATGCAAGGTGCTGTATGGGCACAGAGCCTAAAGGCAGTCTCTGCCCCAAAGAGCTTACAATCTAAGTTGAATTCTGCCATGGTGCTATGTTATTTCTTGCTGCTTTCCCCTTTCCCCATTTCTGTATTCCCAGTTCTCCTTTTATCTTCCATTCATTTTTCTTTTACTTCCTTTCTTTGTCCTTCACCCCCTTTATTATTTTGTAGTCACCCTCTGTGTGTCTCTCTCACTCACTCTCCATCTCTCTTTTCTTCAAGGCCTCCTCTTGGACTCCTCCATCTCTTCATTGCTTCTGAACTCTGGACCACATCCTCCACACAGCAGATCTGTGACCAGTGCAGAATCTGAGACAATGGAAGGGGAAAGGTAGCTCTAAGCTCCCGTTACCCTCAGCCAAATCAGAAGCCCGTGAGCTGCTCTAAGTTACTCTTGTGAGGAACAGAGTGGAGTAAATAATTTGTTTTGTAGGCTCAGAAGCTGAACTGAAAAAACGGTTTGGTTCAAACTGAAATGGAACATTTTTTTCAGTTTTTTATTTGGGGTTGTTTTTAGGTGTTTTTCCACCCTTTAAAAAACAGCAACAACAACTATATTTTTAGCCAGAACCCTTTTTTAAAATGAAAAGTTTAAATATTTCCTTTCAAAATGTCCGAAATGAAATGTTTCTAAATGAATCAGTAAGGCTACCACCTCTGAGGTACAAATCCCAGGACATCCAGGATGGTCCTGAGCCCATAAAAGAGGACAGCTGGCAGTGTGCCCTGAGTACCCTTACACATCTCCCAGGGCAGCCACCTCAAAAGAGGAACAATAGGTGCGACCCTAAGAATTGGACCTCAGGGAATTATTCCCGCTTTACCCCAGGGGGAGTGAGACAGGAATCAGGGCCGATGGTGTGACTCCTGATGTAAACTGGGATGAATAAGAGCAGTGGGGCCTGCTGATTCCAGTGGGTGTATGTGTGGTTGTGGGGGAGCGGCTCCTCTTGCTCCAGAATTAATGCTCCAATGTAATTCTGTTGTTTTTAGTGTTAAAGCATAAGGAAGCGATGCTGGTGCGAGCCTGGTGAATCAGAGATGTGACAGATCTATTAGAGGGCACATTAGCTAGCTAGTTAAATTCAAACACTGCAGCTCTTGTGTGAAGATCAGTTTGACAGACATAACTGGTCCATGTTAAGGTGTGTCATGTGGCTGGCATGATTGTTGCTGTTTCTGGGCCAGAGAGGGAGGGATGTTTTAGGTGAAAATTCAGCAAACAGGCAGGCACAAAACAGGAATTTCTCAGCATACATTGCGTCCGGCCCCTGGGAAAGCATGCATGGTAGGAAAAGGTGCAAGCTTTCTTCTTTAGCACTACCACCTACTGCCGGCAGTGGCTAGAATTGCACTCTCTGTTCTCCCGTGAGAACAGGGTGTACTCCCAAGAGTGCAAGCCTCCGCAAGGAGTGGGGAAGGAAGAAAGCTAGGCTAGGCTAGGGCAGAGCTGGCCATCTGCAGAAGGAAGCACACACTGCACCACCTTCGGGGCTGGTGTAGAGTCCCCACTTCCCTGCCTTGCAGAGGGTAAATGCTTCACAAATACGTATCTGGGGAGGTGAGTAAATAGCACGAGCCCCATTGCCCCAGTGGGGTCACAAAAGCACAGATGGAGTTACACAGTGAGTGATTAGAATCCAGGGGGTGAAATCCTGGACCCTGGAAGTCAGCAGGAGTTTTGATGTTGATCTCAGTAGAGCCAATATTTCACCTAGTATCTCCCGGCTCCCAGGCCCAGCCCCACAAAAGGACTTACATGCCAAACTTCCTGACAAGGGTGGGGCTTAGGACATACCCCTTTCCTCAGCATCTCCCATTGGATAGCTGAGATAACTCCACGGATAGCATCCTGGCATGTGTGGATCCCATTCGTAGGCGCCTGTCTCTCCTCATGTGTTGTATAGGAATCCTGGGTCGCTAGCTCAGGATTTGTGGATTCCACTGGGTGGCTAGGCACCTAAAAGCCAGACCTTGCATCTCCTTAGTCCCTTTGTGGATTACCCGTCCCCACCTCCATCCAGAGCTTTCTTCAACATGAGCCTCTTCCTTTTCCAAGATGTAGCTAATAACCATTGCTACTCTGAATGCACCTCTTCTGAGAGTCAATCAGTACAGCTGGTTTCAAAGAACGCTTCCTTATTTCCAAGAATCCGTTTTGACCTGGGGGTCTGGGAAGCCCCAGTGAAAATCAGGAGAGGTTCAACAGGCAGCCCTGTGAAATGTCAGCATGTGACACTCTCACTAAAGGCTTATGTTCCCTGGAAATTTTTACCTCCATTTTATTGATTGCCAGTCTGGATACTCTGCAGAAGTTTGTTTCAGGTGATACATATTTGTGGTTTACCTGGCCTGGGTTGATCCCTAGGGTAAAGAACACAGTTTGTTTGTAGCCCTGATCAAATGTGTGCAAATTATCCACAACTGGTCTTCACAGATGTGTTAGATGTCCTGAGTTAACTGGCAATTGGTTAATTTATGCTAAAAACTCTAGCATCCCTCAGCGTTTCCTCAGGAAAAATCAATTGCCAAGGACATTGTTCACCAGGGACTGTTCTAAAGCCCAAGGCAGAGACCCTTCATTACCTCTGTTAGCATATAATGGAGGAGAGAAAAAAACAAAACCTGGAGAAAGAAAGAGCCCCAAGAAAACAAGTAACCCTTTCTTTATTGTGTAGCACTCTAAGCCGGTCATTTCTGCAGATGGATCACCAGTGGCATGTATGCAGCTGCGCACATCTGCACCAGATCTGGGTCTTGTCTGGAGTATAAATCTATCCAGATATCAGGTGGGTCTGTGGCAGGTATACACTCTGCAGCCTATGCAGAGAGGACTCCACTAATGCTTCTCTGTTCGGCTCCAGGAACTGGAAAGGTGGGTATAAAATTTAGGAGCCCGACCTGTGGTGAATAAAGTGGGGGTACTCTGGCATGGCATTCTGATTATGCAGAAGGTAATTAAATGGGTGAGCAGAGAACAGTTGCTCCTGTCAGAGGTGTCCTCTTAGTTCCCCAGGTGCTAACAAAACAACAAACCTTTTGCTGAGGAAATGTGTTTCCTCCAATCTAGCGGCCTGGCATTGTAGTTGTCCTGCACAGTGCTGTTCCTGTCTGATCTCATGACAAAGGGCACGGGATGTTTTGCTGTGCTGCTGCTTATAGATGTCACCGTGGCTGTTTCATGTTCCAAGCAGCCAACTCAAGGGTGAAAAGAGACGGATACCTTCTGCCTGTCTAATGCCCAGTGACAAAGTGAACGATGAGTGATGGGATGAGAGAAGCAAGCGCCTTTATGGGTGATTCTAGCAAGTCTGCAGTAGCATTGTAGGATAAGAGGCCAAAGGCCTATTGGCTTTAATTACCCAAGAAGTGCAATAAACTCTCCTAAAATGCACTGCCTGGAGTATCTCACTGGGATGATGGACTGGGAGTTACTTAGAAATTGAACAAGGATGTTTAGGGCTTGATCAGTTGTGGTGCTCAGTAGGGGGTGCAAGACCATACTGCCGGGGAAGCAATGGGTGAGGTCATAGGCTAAATACCAAGGCTGGGGTTGCCTCCAAGAGCTCAGCACAGCAGGGACATGTTAGGTGGTGAGCACTCTTTAACATCTGGCTCCACTGTGGGTGCTGATCACGTGAAAATCTGTGCCCAGGTGCAATGTCTGCACTGAGGGATAACAAATCAGCACTTACTCCCCTATGCTCCTGGGGAGAAAAGGGGTGGGGTGTGGGTGTGGCTAGGGAAAAAAGGATGGGTGTGGGTGTGGCTGGGGAGAAGAGGGGTGGGTGAGGGTGTGGCCAGGGAGAAAGGGGGTGGGGTATGGGTGTGGCCATGGGGAAAAGGGGTGCAGTATGGGTGTGGCTAGGGAGAAAAGGGGTGGGGTGGGAGGATGGCTAGGAAAGGATTAAGCAGAGTCCTCATCCCGCTAATGAGAGCTCTGTGCTCCCTTTCAGCCTCACTCTTATGGCAGCTGGGTCTCAGCGTCTATAGATGAAGATTCAGGGAGGCCCTGCACTCCAAGTCCTCCTCATCCCTGCTTACCTCATGTTGATACCCTCTGCACCAGGCAGCTTCAGTCCCTTTCTGGGCTTTGCAGCCAGGGGTAGGGCATCCCTGACAGCCACTCGGGATGTTCCAGCCCTTTTTCCTTCTGCTTCCCAACCAAGGATGAAAATACAAAGGTGAGAGGTACAGTTTAGCCCCCGTGACAGTGCAGGGGAATGCGCAAGAACCAGTCTCCTCTTTTGAGCAGGGATCAGGCTCTAGCCTCTCACCACAGGGCCCCCATTACCAAACTAACTGAACACCTCATAGTCCTTAAAGTATTTATCCTCATTGGGCAGTGCTGTTATCCCCATTTTACAGATGGGGGACTGAGACACAGAGAGACCAAGGGCCAGATTGCTAAAGGAATTTAGTTGCCTACCTCCCACTGATTTCAATGGGAGTTAGGTGCCTAAAGACCTTTAAAAATCTGGCCCCAAGTGACTTACCCAGCCTCCTGCAGGAAAGCTTGTGGTAGAGCAAGAAATTGAAGCCAGGTATCCTATGTCCCCGCCTATTGCCTGAACTGCTGGGCAGTCCTTCCTGACCTCGCATTCCAGGTAAATACGGCACCCGGAACCCCACTATCTGCACTGGCCAATTTCGCTCCCAAGGTCTGAATTCCTGATTGGAGAATTCCTTGACACTGACTCCTGGCTGACTCCCTGAATAACCTGATTTATAACTTGAGCCAGATCAAGCTGGCAGTGGCACGCAGACTGTTGGGGCAGCGTGTGAGCATGTTAGCTTACATCCGGGACTGTAGCCACCACTTGTTCTTGCCCTCTGAATCTTCACGCTCTAAACAATAGTGAAAGGCGCTAGGGGAAAATAAGGGGATGGTGCAGGGAACTGGTACTGGGCTCTGGACCCTTCACCTCTGGTTATTACTGGATGCCTATTGAACAAAGTGGCATCTGGTGCTGGTGCAAAACCAATGTTTCCAGTCATACACCAACCATTCCCCTTTAGCTCTGATGTTGGAGTGAGAAGGAGGTCTGACCAGACTGTGTTGCAGTTCAGCAGTCTCCAGCTGGCATCCAGCCACTTAACGATATTGCTAGCCAGTGTAAATTAGAGCAGACACTAGGCTGCTCTAAACTATTCTGGAATAGGGTTGACACAGAAGAGGCCATGAGGATGGCTCTCCCCACAAACATCTTGCATCCAGCAAGATCTCAGTGGAGGAAAGCAATTCCTCGGTGATGTTTAGGGGGGATTTGGGGAAGTATCTATACTTTTGGACACTTCCCCATTATTCAGTATGAGCTCTTGGCTTTTCATTTGCACCCAGAGCTAAAGAGAAGAAGCAACAAAGAGTTGGGGGCCGGGAGCACCACCAACTGACAGCTGCTATAAACAATGTTTCGCACCAGGGAGAAATGATCTTGCAGAACAAACCAGCCAGGTGCCCCCTCTGTAAGATGAAACTAACTTACCCCACTGCACTACTTTATTAAATAAGTGAGGACCACTCATGCCCATAACAATAATGGATGGAGCTGTTTGAACATGGTCTCAAATGCGGCATTGGTTCTGCAGTGAGGTTGGGCCTGTTCAGAAACACTTTGGTCACTGTGGCAGATGAAGGGCTCAGGAAAGGACTCTTCAGGAATATCTGTCTTTGTCCTGGTGTGCTACTTACTATTTTTAAACTGAGCTGCCTCGTGGTTATCATTGTTGAATGGTGATGGATAGCCACACAGAAATCTCCCTTCCTGCTGAATCAGACAAAGGGCAAATTCCCCGGGAGACGTCTCAAAGGCGAGTTCTCCTGGAGGAAACATAAGAGGCTTATTTCTCCTTTCAGCCTCCCTACGTGCTGGTGGATCTCCAGCTACTCCTGATTTACACCAGAGTGAGTGAGCAAGCGGGGAATTAGTCCCAATGCCATTACGCTTGATTTACATTAGGATGAATGAGGGGGAATCAGGCTCTTTTTAATAAGTATATGACATCAGTCCCCAATCAGGTCTTAATTAACACCCATTGTACGCATCTTTTCTCTTCTACATGTGGCTCAATCTTACAAGACCATATGGTCTGATTCAGAGCCCAATGAAATCAATAGAAAGACACGTAGACCCAGATCCACAAAGGTGCTTAGATGTCTAAATCCCAGTTTTGGCTCCACTGTGATCCACAAACTGCTAAAACTCACTGGGCACCTAAGTTTTCAGGGTGACAGTTCCTTTAGTGCCTACGTTTCTGCCTCAGGGCATGTCCACTGCTGCTTCCCTTTAGATGGGTCCTAAACCCGCACCCATCCGCAGCCTAAAAAGTCTTTCAAAGTTTTTCAAATCCACACAGTAAAACACTTTCATCTAGCGGCAAACAAATCTAGGCAAGTGGTAAACCCCTTGGTTGGCTTTGTCTTATTCAAGCAATTTAGCAGGCACATTGCATAAAGTTTGCAGTTTATTGGCTGATTTCAATTGAAATGGCTGCATAAAGTGAATTACAACAAGCCGCAAACCACTAAAGACTCACAGCTGGCCTTAGAAAACAGGGAAGATTTTGATTGTAAGCACTTAGAGCAGAGGCTTTCTGCTTGTTTGGTGTTTGTCGAGCACCTGGCACAATGGGGTCCTGGTCCACCACAGGGACTCCTAGATGCTACCACAGTACAAATAATACTGATAGCCAGGCTCTCAAAATAGTAAAGCCATAGAAGGTGTTTGATTCACTCCAGGATAGATATCCTCCAACCTATGGGCTTCTTAACTGCAGCAGTGAAAACTGTGTAGAAAGCAGATGTGGAGACCCTTATTTGAGCAACTTAACAGTTCCTCCAGACGTGGCCAGTTATCTCATTCAAGGAAACACAGGCCCAAGTTCAGAATCTCATTAGCAGAATTGGTGCGATGAGAGAGGGAGATGGATGATTTATCATCTGCCGAGATATGATTGCTGGCCTGGATGAACTAAAAACTCTGACCTCCAAAGCACACAGCATAAATAACAGGGGCATGGGACCATGAATGAAGCCCTGAAGCAAACACCATCAATCCTTCAGTGAGCAATGCCAACAAAACCAAATTGAGTCTACTGAGGATAATGAGGATGGAGACAAGAGACAGCAGCCCTGGAAACTCCTGTAAAAAGATGCCCATGCCACCCCCAACCAAGGCCAACGGCATCAAATGTACTTGGCAAGAAGAAGAGGCTGCAGGAGGTGGCAACCAGCTGCAGCTCCCCATTTGGTTGATGTGATCTGTCTCTCTCCACGCAATTGTCTGAACCTGACTGACCTTGGCTGATGCAGCTATTATGCAGACACAGGGACTGGCACTGACTAAACCGCTCGCAATCCCATTTGATCCTGTTCCAGAGTTGGCTGGCTCCCATGCGGCTTGCTGGGAGATTCACAGGGCTGCACGACACGAGAGAAGAAAACTCTACCAGATATTCAACCAGCTATAATTGCAGCCGGGTGACAGTGTAACACAACAGACACAAGGGGCCAGATCCCCAGAATGTGGTGCAAATTGGTGTCAATCTCTTGATTTGGATGAAGCTCCAGTGATTTACACCTGCTAGGGATATGGCCCCACAGCTGCCGAAATCAGAGAATGGAAGAGACACTGAGGATTCCTTTTGTAGCTCATGTTCACTTCCACAGAGGCAGTGTGGTCTAGTGGGCAGAGCATTGGCTTGGGAGTCAGGAACCATAGGCCTATTCCAGACTCTGCCACTGACTGCTTGGATGAGTTGACTCCCCGCTCTGTGCCTCATTTTCCCCCTCTCCCCCCACACACCATAACACAGGGCAATGATACTGTCTCACGCTGAGAAACCACATTGTGATCTACTAGTGAAGCGGGTTCCAATAGGTGCAAGGCTGTAATGAATCACATCCAGCAGTGCGAAATATCTACTCCACGGAGTATAGCCACTGTAAGAGGCATCCCAGGAGTGCAATGAGCTAGTAAACTAATTATAGGAAGACAGTTCTGCTGTTGGGTAGGGGCAGATTCCCCAGGGGGAGGGAAAGCTCAGTGGTTTGAGCATTGGCCTGCTAAACCCAGGGTTGTGAGCTCAGTCCTTGAGGGGGCCATTTTTAGGGATCGGGGCAAAAATCTGTCTGGGGATTGGTCCTGCTTTGAGCAGGGGGTGGGACTAGATGACCTCCTGAAGTCCCTTCCAACCCTGACATTCTATGAAAATATATGGGCCAGGTCCTTGGCTGGTGTAAACTGGTATAGATCCACTGCAACCAATGGAGTTATGGTGATTTACACCACTTGAGGATCTGGCCCCATAAGTTCACCTAAGAGAAATAGACCCAGATTGTTAATGAGAGGTAGATCATCACACTCTGAGGGTTTGTCTCAGAACTGAGCTGGGAAGTTCAGTTAGCAACCTAAGCTTTCTCTCCCTCCATGGCTATGTGCTGGCAGGTGGGGCTAGGGGCTTAGCACAGTTCCTAGGTGTCCCCACCAACTGAACCACTCCTGCAGCTGACATTGATTCAGAGCTTTGTTGACAACCTCAGTAGAGAGGCCAAAGATCAAATGGGCTACAGAGACTGCAGTGTGTGTGCCCATTGCTGGAGAGAGGTCCCTCACTTCAGTCAGTGTTGAAGTACATTGGCAGGAGGGTGCATGAGAAGGAAATACTTTTTTAAAACAATGTGTTGTTTGGCTTGTGGAACTCACTGCCACAAGGTAGCAGGGAGGCCAAGAGCTTCATCGGCTTGGAAAAGGATTGGATATTTAGATCTGAATACTTATATGGCTAATACTTATATGTTGGTATTTAGGTGGATGATAAGAATATTCAGAGTTAGGAGAGTAAGATTAAAAAACACAAGAGGTTTGGAAGGGCTATAAACCCTTCTGCTTCAATGGGGATCAGGAGGAAACTTTCCCTGGGGTAAGTTAGCCCAGCACTGTCTAACGAAGGGTTCCTGGAATCTTCCCCTGAAGTAGCAGGTGCTGGCTCCTATTGGAGAGAGGATCCTCATGGGCTAGATGGACCCTGGTCTAATCTTGATAGTCCCCATGTTCATACTGATCTGGCACTGCTAGTACTTGCCCTATGGTTAAACGTAAGGCCGCCAGTCAGTGATCACCTGGTACTTTCCACTGCCACTGAATTCAAATGGTCACCTGGCCACAAAGGCATATGAAGGTGGGAGCATGTGAGATGCTATGTAACCATCCTGCCTCTGTAGCATCCTATTTCCAAGATACAGTTATGCAACTGCTGTGCAGCCTGGAACCAATCATGCAGGATAAGGTGCACGATGATGCTGGATACTGTGGGTGCATGATGAAAAGCATGAGGGCTCCCCACACCCCCTTCCCTGAGAGTATCTAGCTGCCCTTCCTGGTGAGCATGATATAGCTTTCAGAAAACATTCACTGCTGGCTAATGAAGCCGCATAATTACATCATCAGCCAGGTTCCTAATAGGCATTTGAGAAGGGCAGTGGGGATTTTATCCTGTTGCCTTCGGAGAGATTGCAAAAGACTAAAAAAAATCTGCATTTAAGGGACAAAGAGAGCTCAGGGCAACCAACACGCCTGGCAGGATATGTTAACCACCAGCGAAATCAATGGGCATTTGAGGACATGCAAGGCTCCCCCTCCTTCGCTTCTTGTGTACAAGGAGGGGCTGTCATGGGTGAATCTCGCAGCTTTGGCTGGCATCTAGTGGGGAGTCTTAGTAATGATCAATTACTGACATTTCAAACTCTCTGTATCGTTTATTTTTAAACATTCTCTAATAAACTCTCAAATTTGTCTTATGAAGTAAGCAGAGCAGGCTGGGAACTGTTCTATATCAATAATGGGCCAGATCCTCAGCTGGTGTAAATCAGTGCAGCCCTGTTGATTTCAGTGTGGACACTGGTTCACACTAGCTGTGCTGGTCCTGCATTCTCTACCAGTTTAGGTTTACACATGATTCTGATTTACTTTGTTTCTGTTGCGTGGGTATAAGTATGTGTGGCTGAGTAGTTTTGGAGGAACTTGTCAGCCTGGGATGCGGTAGATGTTCCCAGCTGCAATGGGAAAGCTTGAAAGATCTCCAACAGCTATGTGACTATAAATGAAGCACACACAGCTCGAAATACTCAAGGAGGATGTCAGAATCCCCATTGGTGTTGCCAAACACCTTCCTGTAGGTGTAGAGAAGGATTGGTCGACCTGGAGATGTTTAAATCGCCTCCAGCCAAGAACTGGCAGGTCAAGAGTCCACATGCAGAAATGGGGCTATTCCAAACACATGTGATTATGGTGAAACACAAACCATGCAATATCTGCTGGTCTGTCAGCTCCTGGAGGAACCATGCACCATGGAAGATTTTGCCAGGGCTACAGACCTTCTGGGCCCTATCATGTACCCAACACTGGAAAAAATTATGATTGTGATGGAAGGACATAGAATCATAGAAATATCAGGGTTGGAAGGGACCTCAGGAAGTCATCTAGTCCAAACCCCTGCTCAGAGCAGGACCAATCCCCAACTAAACCATCCCAGCCAGGGCTTTTTTGAACCAGGCCTTAAAAACCTCTAAGGAAGGAGATTCCACTACATGAGAAGAAGAAGCCTATGATGTAATAAATGGGTGACACACAGGCATGCTGGGAAGAACCTGGATTTATCTCCCGAACCCAGTCACCTCCTATGGATCAGAGTTACAAAGGGTTGATAATGCCCATGGTCCATAATGGTGATCAGTATTCACTGACTCCAGTAGCCGCTAACACATCTTCTCAACAGCACCAGCTGACAGCCTTGCTACAGTGAAATGTGCAAAGCTACAGCCAAATCCCAGTGACAGCAAACTGCAGGTAGCAACTGGGAGACAGATAGTATATCTGGGAGCCATATGGGAGTGATTGCGCCACAATGTGATGGCAGAGAGATTGGAACACAGAGGTGCTTGCTGCTCCAGCATCTGAAATAGGGCAGAGTGGGACTGATTCCCACAAATGACCACCACAGTCAAAACCACATCTCATCAAAACCAAACAAACATGATAAGGAACAATGGTGATTAGACCAAAGGAACTGAGCATTGGGATTCTAGAATTCTGTCCCTGACTCTGCATGGCCTTGATGCAGTCACCTCGCCGCTCCGTGCCTCAGTTTCCCCACTGTGTAAAATGTGAATGACAGCGTTGACTCTCCTTTGTAAAGTGCTTTGATAGCTGCATGGTTAGGAATGGACAATACCAGGCACAGGGGATTGGACCCCATGCATAATATGTAGCCTCCTTCTATTTGGTTTGGACATATATAAGATGACTTGTTTTTGTTTTTGTTTTTTACTCTTATTAGCATGGCCAAGCCCAAGCATTCAAAAATCATCATTCAAGCTCCTGAAAAAAATCTTGAGATTAAAAAAAACCAGAAAACCTCCTCACATCTGGGGACCTTTTGGTTTCTGTGCTTTAGGGTGCACTTGGGACATGGGTTCAAAGTTTTTCCCTGCAAGCAGGAGGGCTAGAAATAAACTTATTATTTTAATGAAAGCTGAGGGTTTCCTGGACCCACCTGACACCAGGAGCTGGTGCATTAAGAAGTATGCCAAATATTGCAAGATTCACCATTGCAAGACCTGCCCAGCGTGGCATGCCAAGAAACTCTCACTGAACTGCATTATAATACATCCGGAACCACCACCTTCTCAGACTCATTTTCTTGCCCTTGAAAGCATCACTGTTAGAAACAGAATAATTTAAGAGTTCCTGAAGGGCCTTACTTCATTGCAGCCTATGTGGGTATCACAGAACCTGTGAAGTGTGCTTGTGTGTGTTTGCACATCTGTGTGTGCACATCCATCATTGTCCACTGCATGGCATGTGCCAGGCCTGCCCGAGTGCTCATCGGTTTGTATTGCCTTGGCCTCCTGGTATCTGGAAGCCTGAAATGAGGACATAGGCAAAGATTTTCAAAATCTATTCGTGATTTGGAGGAGTCTTTTTTTTTTTTTTTTTTGGTGCTCACCTGGAGACTTGCTAAAGGGGCTGGATAATGCAGGAAGTGCTGAGCCAGGAAATCCAGCCCCTTTAAGGAGTCTCAAGTTGGGCTCCAAAAATCGAGTCACTCAAAGTCATTTTTGTAGTGACTGACTGCTGCTGAGAGCTGCTACCAGAACCCCTTCGTTGGTAGCTCCGGCGTTGAGGCCTGTGTCTGGGGATCTAGAAGATAGTCGGAGTTCATCCCCAGTGCTGTATGCTGGGGAGGTGATGATCAGTGTCCAGGCAAGGCATATGACACAGCTCAGTACGAAAGGAGAGGAAAGTAAGGAGGGGTGGTCACTATTTATGGGCATGCTACATTCTGGAGATTGATGACATGCACTCGTACTACCCAGTGCTGTGACGCCTGGCTGCCCAGGCCAGTTGGTCTGTTTGTTGTTCTGCTTCTCTGAGATGGCAGCAGTGAGTAATTGCTGTCCTTGAGTGAGTTGTCCGGCATCTCTGTTGCTCAAGTGCCCATTGAACACTGCGTGTGTGTGCCTTGAGGGATGATGGATGGAGGTCAGGGAAGAATGTCCGTGCATGGAAGGTTCCGAGAAAGGGGATTTAATGGGACTCATCAATAACTGAGCATGTGTGTGTGCCCATTGAGGCCAGGGTAACCACTTTTGTAAACTGACTTTATGGATGGTTATAAGGGAAGATGGATTTTCTCTTCAAGAAGAGTCTTACCTAGTGGTTAGACCATAGGGGTGGGACTCAAAAGGCCTGGCTTGGCCAAAGGCCTACTAGGTGACCTCAGGCAAGTCACTGCCCCTCTCGGTGCCTCAGTTTCCCTGTCCATAAAATGGGGATAATGATGCCAGCCTGGTTTGTACAGTGCTTTGGGATCTGCTGATGCCGAGCTCGGTATTATTATTTTCTAGCTCTAGCTATGAATCTTCTATAGTCAAGCACATAACCTCAGTGCTTATTTTGTAACATAACTGCAGTTTCCCTCGGCTGGTCGCTAGGTGGTGCTCCAAGACAAATAATGGCATTGCGAGTGCTTTGCTAACATTGATTCCCACAGAGGTGAAGGCCCAATTCACAGAGTTGAGATGAGAAATCTGATCCCATTCTGGGCGTTTGCTCTGGGTGCTCTGGCTTGGGCTAGTCTCCGGATCCTGACCTCCCCAATGCTCCATGCTGTGACAGGCCCATCGCAGGTGCTGGGAATGCAGCTCAGTACATGCACTAATACAACACAACCTGGCTTTTGAGTGGACTTTGACCCAGAGGAAAGGCTCAGTCCCACAAATTAGGGGTTAGCCCACAAATTAGGGGCTTCCCCTCCCTCCCCCCAATCGCTCTGCACCCCAGTCACTCATCTCCCTTCACACACACTTTGGAGTCCTTACACTTGGCCACCTCCGTCCAGGACCAGCGCTAGTGTTTTTAGCGCCCTAGGCCCACGGCCATTTCGCCGCCCCGCGCGCTGGTCTGCGGCTCCGGTGGAGCTGCCACAGCCGTGCCTGTGGGAGGTCCACCGGAGCCGCGGGAGCAGCGGACTGTCCGCAGTCACGACTGCGGCAGGTCCACTGGAGCCGCCTGCCGCCCCCTGCCGGCAAAAGGCCGCCCCCCAATAATCCTGGTGCCCTAGGCGTTTGGCTAGGCCGCCTAAATGGAAGCACCGGCCCTGCCTCCGTCCCTCCCCAGACAGCTCCCTCCCTTAGCTCCTGCCACTTCCCAATACTCCATTTTTCCGAGGGAGTTGCCAAGGCCATGGATCCCACAGAACACCCCCCAGGAGGAGAAGGTGATACACAGCATGCTAGGCAGAGGATATACACTGGGGCCAGCATGGGCTGGAGCAGAGCTCTGTTAATTTTCCCCATGAGCCTTCCTTTTTCCCACTCAAACAGAGCCTTTGTATGTCCCCTTGGCCACCCCCAGCTGCTCTTCTCTTCTTTCTTGTCCTGTTAACACATCTGCTGATCCATGAAAAGCCCTGCAGCACAGTGCTCCAGCAAGCATCTTGCCATGTTCAGCATTTGCACCATGTGTCCTCTGTGCATCCTATTTACATCATCTGCTACCCAGCTCACATCCTTTTAAGGTACAGGCCTGCAGGGACTTGATCTGTAGCCCACTGCCCTGCTGTTGTTAACCTTTGACTGCCACCTGCATCACGCATCCAGTCCCCGCTATTCATTCTGCAGCAGGATTGCTCTAGCTTTAAATCTAGCCAGGCCCGTGCTGAAGGACAAAAATGTGGGGTGGCATCTTGGCTGTGCAGCGACGCTACTGTACTGCTTTTAAAGCCACCTTCGCTGTTTGAGCCCCTCTCTCCATCTGGATCCTGCAATTGGAGTCACGCTGGCAGGCTTTTGTGCCAGCCCTGCTGGCTTCAATACGCAAAGATCCACCTGCCTGGATCCCGTTGGCAAGATCGGAGCCCTAGCTGGCCACCACAGGGGAGGGCCTGGGCTCAGCTTATATCCATCCTAAAGAAGAGGAAGTGTTATGATCAAAGCCACTTGCTATGATCTTTTTGGATCCAGACACCCCCTCAAACCAATTAGCGTTTAAAATAATCTGTCCAAATTAGGTATAACCAAGAGGGTAATAAAGGGGAAGATTACATAAATTCCTTAAATTTCTTCCCCTCAAGCAAAATACACTGACTCAGAGGTGACCAAAAATGAGGAAATGCTGCAATAGGCCAGTTTTGACCCTCGGAAGTGAGATCTCAGGCCTAACGGGCCCTGGATTTCCATGCTTCTTGGGCAGCTGGGAAGCAAAATGGAAATACTTTCCATTTCTCAAAGTTCTTCCATTTGAATTTAATCCAAGTACTAAAGAATTGAGCCACACAGCCCCTTCCTGTGAGGATGGGAAGTGTCATGCTTATTTACAGATTGGGAAACTGAGGCATAAAGCGATGGCGTGACTTGGCTGATGACATGTGTCCAATCTGTAGCAAAGCTTGGAGTAAACCCCAGATATCCAGTGTCCTAAGATGCTGCCTCGACCACAAGATCACCTTTTCCCACTGAGCAAGGGTCATAGAAAAGTTCGTTTCTCACAGATGAGCGAAGGCTCTTTCACATTTTTTCCAGTGGCTTCAGCTCAGCTTGTGGGAGGAGTTGCCCTGAGTTTCCTCCTTTGAGCGCCAGGCAAGATCCTTTTTAGGGTTGGGAATAACCCACACAGGAGAGAGTTTCAGCTTATGGAGCTTCCTCCACTGGTGGGTGGACCTGTATGTGGAGGTGATGAGAGGGGGTTGTCCCATTTCAGAAGAAGCCAAAGGCTGCATTCTCTTAACTTGTAGCTTTTGGGAGTTCCTGGTACTGTCAACCCTGGGTGTACAAAAGTCATGATGTGGCCTGAAAAGATCCTGAGATTGGCTTAAACATCACGAGATTTCTTTCATTTTAAATGAATAAATTTGCCTAATAGTTTCAGTGCCTTTAGCTCACATTTGGGTCACGTTTCAAGCTTTTACACACAACCATGAGAGGTAGAAACTTACTTTTTCTTATTAAATGAAAGCTATGGGTCTCACATAATCATATGACTCCAGGAGCTGGGACTTGAAGGAAAACCCCAAATAGCAGACTATAAAATCATGAGAGTCAACAACGCTGGAATCCACAAGTGGCAAGGGTCACAATAAATTATTGTTTGCCATTTTATAGAAAGAGAAAAATTATTTTGCTGGTCCAGGAAAGGGGTCCATTAGCGAAAGAGTTCTCAGATACTATGCTGATGAGTACTGTATCAGTACTTTGCTGATCGATAGACAGCATGCTAGGATCAAGGGCGGTTGTAGATAGAACAAAAAAAAGGAGAATAAAGAGAACAAAAGATGGGGAGAAAGTGTCTCATAAGGCTGCATAGGGCTAATCCCTGATATTTCTCACCATCCCATGGCAGCCCATAGCGTATCACCCATACATAAGGGTTAGAAAGGTTAGATTTTTATCAGTCAATGTCAGTGAACGTCTGTTTCACCATCCACATACAAACTGACACACACAAAAATCCCACTGTTAATCATCTACATTTACAGGCTGGCAAAGTAAAAAAAAAAAAAGTGCTGCTCGAGAATTTATTAGAGTTTGATTTAAGGATATTTACTTTGTATATTCTGATGTGTGATGTTGACAGTTTGTGTCTTAATGGTTACAAAGGTTGAATCTCAATAATTATTTAATGTCAGTCGATGCTCTCTGACCCCCCATAACTGCTTACAATGGTGGAAACTGAAATCGGTAAAAATCTTTCAGCGGCTTAAAAATCAGCATTGATATTATCTGTCACCATTTATAGACAATATATAGCAAAATCAAATTCGTCCCACCCTACCCATCATGGTACGCTGTGGTTCTCTGTTTCCGAACTTTCCTGTACCAGGGCTAGAAATAGCTGGGTTATTAATAGTTAGAGGCTTGTTGCTAGTTTTCAGTCTAAGGTCTCTTCCTCTTTATCGCACAGGAAGTCTGCTGGTTTCCGAGAATGAACAGGGCCCCTAGAACAAGCCCAAGACTACATTTGATTAATTCATGGGGTTGATTCCTTGACAAATGAGGGAGCAACAGTCTGGGCTTGTCACTTAAAGGCAGACCTGAGTGTCAGAAGGGAAAGCCGAGGGCCTGGCTGCCCAGTCAATCCCCTCTTGACCAAATGAACCAAAACAGGAGTTCCCCTAATTTCTTTCCCTTTTTCACATAAAACACATTTTTTGGGGGTCTGAAATGTGCTGACACCATCTGCTGAGTAAGCATGCGAAGATCTGAAGGCATCTATGCTTTAAGACTCTCTCCCCACATGCATTTTCCGGGCACTTCCACCAAACCAATATTAATGGTGTCAGAGTATGTCTGCATTGTATTGTAAACTTGGGTCGCCTGATCGGCAGGGCCTACTGGTGGGTGGGAAGTGCTGGGGAAGGGAGGGGGGCTGATAGGGGAGCTGCCGGTGGGTGCTCATCCCTGGAGCACCCACAGAGTCGGCGTCTATGCCCTCAGACTCAGTGACTTTCATACTCAGGCCTCAATGAAGTGCACTCAGTGCAGGACCCAAACTGGGGAGGCAGTATGCTATCTTGGCACTCCCCTGATCCCTGGATTTCCTGGGGACAGCTCTAAACCCCAGGGTAAGTTAGATCAGCCTCAGGCCTGCCCTAACTTCCACCCATGGTAATAGGCTCACAGGGGGTTCTTCAAGTATCTGGGGGCCACCAGACTCCAGCCATGTTCTGGCCACATCTCTGCCTCCAGACACACCTCCAATACAGAGGGAGGGGAGGCCAGGCAGGGAAGGCATGACACCAACTGTATTCCACCTATGGATTTCCCCATGTCAAAGGCATACTAAGACGTCCAGTTAGAGCCGCTTTATAGGCTCCAAACCAGTACCAAGAAGTTACAGGTTGCAAAGTGAAGTGCTTACAACTCTGGAAAGCCAAAGTTAAGGCTGGTCACATAACCTTGGCCCTGCTCTTTTGAGCCTGTGCATTACAATAGTTTTTATGGACACAAATGCACATTATTAGAGCTGATTCCACCGAAATGCTTTTCCATGGAAAAGTACATTCCATCAAAATCAAAATATCTTGTGAAATCAGTTCAGTTGCAATGCTTCCCCCCCACCAGTGAAAACATTCAAAATTAAAGTAAATTGTTCCTTTCGTAGATTCATTGATTCATAGACTCTAGGACTGGAAGGGACCTCGAGAGGTCATCGAGTCCAGTCTCCTGCCCTCATGGCAGGACCAAATACTATCTAGACCATCCCTGATAGACATTTATCTAACCTACTCTTAAATATCTCCAGAGATGGAGATTCCACAACCTCCCTAGGCAATTTATTCCAGTGTCCAACCACCCTGACAGTTAGGAACTTTTTCCTAATGTCTGTCCAACCTAAATCTCCCTTGCTGCCGTTAACCCATTGCTTCTTGTCTATCATTAGGGGTAAGGTGAACAGTTTTCCTCGTGATGACACCCTCTTTAGATACCTTGAAACTGCATCTGGTTCCCCTCTCAGTCTTCTCTTTTCCAAAAACCAAACCCATCTCGAGCCTTTCCTTCATAGTCTTTCTCAAGACCTTTAAAATCATTCGTGTTGCTCTTCGGACTCTCCCAATTTCTCTCACATCTTCCTTAAATGCGTATGCCAGATTACTGAACACATATACTCCAGCTGAGTCCTAACAGCGCAGTAGCAGAGCTGAGAATGACCTTCTACGGTCTTTTTACAAGCAATCTGTTTAATTCTGCATCCTCAGAATCATCGTTTGCTTTTTGCAACAGTTATTCACATGTTGACTTCTATATTTGCTTTTCACTCATTGACCCTAGATCTCTTCTGCCATTCACTCTTTCCTAGACAGTCTTCCTTCCAGTCTGATGTGTGAAATTGATTGTTCCTTCCTAAGTGGAGCACTTTGCATTTGTCTTTATTTGATACTTCATCCGTGTTTACCTTCAGACCATTTCTCCAATTTGTCCGGAATCGATTTTGAATTTTTGACCCTCGTCTCATAGCAGTGCCAATCCCTTCCATTTTGTATGTCCGCAAAACTTAATTAAGCTACTATTTCCTATGCCATCATCTAAGTCGTTGATGCTGAAGATATTCTGAACAGACCTGTCCCAAACAGATACCCTGTTGGAACCCACTTTTACCTCTTCCAGCAGGATTGGGAACCATTAATAACTACTCCCTCTGAGTAACAGTTACTCCAGCCAGTTATGCATCACACTGCTTATAGTAGCCCCATCGTAAGGATTGTATTTTGCCTTAGGTTTTATCGATAAAGATATCATGCGAGACCATACAAATGCCTACTAAGTCCTTAGGCACTATACCCACATTCCACCGCTTCTCCTTTATCCACAAGGGCTCGTTAATCCTATCAACAAAGAAAGCTATCAGGATTGGTTGACACGATTTGTTCTTTACAAAACTCCATACTGGCTTTTCCTTCTGGCCTTACTACGCTTCCAAGTGATTTGCAGATGATTCTCTTAATTACTTGCTCCTTATCTTCCCTGGCACAGAGTTAAACTATAACTGTGTCTGTAGTTTGCTTGGTGTGTTTTATTTCCCTTTTTATTAGAGGCCATTCTATATTTGCCCTTTTCAGTCTTCTGGAATTCTCATCCCAGTCTATACATAATGAGCCCATGACTTTTCCCAAACTAATAGTTAGAGGCTCAGGTCCTCGCTATTAATCCTTGCAGTATTCTGTGGATGCATCTTCATTCAGGCCCTGGTGACTTGCAGGCTATGCATAACTTTTCTAAGTGGTTTTTTTAACTTGCTTTCTTTTATTTTATCTTCTAAAAGTGATTTTTAACTTGCTCTTTTTTTATTTTATCTTCTAAACCTACCCCCTTCCCATAAGCATTCACTATGTTAGACATTCCTTCAGACTTCTCAGTGAAGACTGAAACAAAGAAGTCATTAAGCATCTCTGCCATTTCCAAGTTTCCTTTTACTGTTTTTCCCTCCTCACTGAGCAGTGGCCTACACTGTCCTTGGTCTTCCTCTTGCTTCTAATGTATTGATAAAAAGTCTTCTTGTTTCTCTTTATTCCCATAGCTAGTTTGAGTTCATTCTGTGCCTTTCGTGCTGCAATTTTCAGTTTGCTTCAGCTTTTGAACATTCAAAGATTTCCTTTAAACTTGGTCACTAAACAACAGAGCGTTTTTGAAAATCTTAAAAAGCTGGAGCCTATTGGTAGACACAAGAGAAAAATCTCTATTATCTACTGCAGTGGCTCTCAACCTTTCCAGACTACTGTACCCCTTTCAGGAGGCTGATTTGTCTTGTGTATCCCCCAGTTTCATCTCACTTAAAAACAACTTGCTTCCAAAATCAGACACCAAAATACAAAAGAGTCACAGCAGGTTATTAGTGAAAAATTGCTGATTGTTCTTCTTTTTGCCACATCATTATAAAATAAATCCACTGGAATATAAATATTGTACTTACTTTTCAGAATATACTATATGGAGTGGTATAAACAAATCATTATCTGTATGAAATTTTAGTCGGTACTGACTTCGCTAGTGTTTTTTATGTAGCCTGTTGTAAAACTAGGCAAATATCTAGATGAGCTGATTTACCCCCTGGACAATCTCTGCGCACCCCCATGGGTACATGTACCCCTGGTTGAGACGCACCGATCTACTGTACCATGAGATAGATAGAGGGCTAGCTACTGTACAGAGAGATTAGCAGGCAGAGTTCATGTAACAAATGTTTCTAAAAGAAGGTCTCAGTATTTGCAGAAGTAAACGAGGCAATTTCTGTCTCATATAAGCCAGTGGCAGCTGTTTGAAGTTCCTTCATCTTTGGAAGCGACGCCATATTAACACATCCCAGCAACACCATAAGGAACAGACCCAGGTGCATTTTCTGGGGTGAGTACGACACCCAGGGCCAGATGCCTGGGGAAGGGGAAAACATTTTCACTGATCTGTGGGGCCATATTTAAAGGTCGTTTTCTCCAGGAATTTTATTGTGTGAAAATTGCTTTTTTTAAATCACACTCAATTATTTGATTTTAGGATTATTATAAAATTAGTCTGTTTCTGGGGCCAAAATCTTCTTTAGACCAAAATCTATTTGTCTGTCATGATATGGGACATCTATCTATCTTTCTATCTACATATCCGTCTATAATGACGTAGTCTATTTGTCCATCTGCCTGTCTACCTAGCATCATCATATGAGACATAGTCTTTTCTCTCTCTATCAGTCCATCTGTCGAGTGGTTAGAAATGAATTCAAGAGATTCTCAGATTGGGTCATTTATAATATATATTTTATTTATGTTTTTCTAGTCTATAAGATTATTATAATGTGTTCATCTCCATAGTATCTGATCACCTTTCGGTAGTTCATTAAGCAATGCAACTAACATCTGATTCATAATAGCATTGTCTTCCAGCCCCCTCAGCTTGTCAATTACACCAGTTTATACTAGACCTAATTACACCCTTGTAACAGCTTGTGTAACTTACATCTCCTGTTGTGTTAGTGAATAGCAGGCTGATTTAACTGATGTCCTGCTCATGCATGATTCAGATTCCAATACGATACCAGCTCCTTCCCGCCCCCATTCCCTTCTTTCTAGAGCTAAAGCTTAGAGAGCAGCTCCAGAGTGCCTCTGGAATCGCAGCTGGAGACAGCAGCCCAGCAGAGCTTTTCTGGGCACAAAGTTCATTTCAACACACAACACAGCTCTTTTTCTACCACACCGTTTACTTAAATGCTGCACAGCATAAAAAGGCGTGATGTAATAAATAACAGCAGAGAGGGGGAGACTCTAAAAGGGATGGTATATGCCAGGGAGAAAAGGTGCATTTTCAGGTGAGGTTTGAACACAAATGGAGAACTCATGAGGCAGAACGAAGCAGGGAGGAGGTTCCAGGCCTCAGAGGTTGCAGAGGAGAAGACTCCTTCACCAGTCAATTGTGCAAAGGGAATGCAGGGAGGCTGGTAGTAGAGGAGGAAAAGGAACAAAGCCAAGAAGGGAGTAAAGAGAAAGAGACATGAAAATTGGATGGTGCACGTGGGTTTGAAAATCGAGGTCAGATCTGAAATGAACGGGGAATAGTGTACAAGACAGAGACGGTGGATAGAATAAAAAGCCCAGTGGTCCTGGAGTTGTCTATAGCAAAGTCCCTTGCCTGCTAAAGTTGGAAGATAGTGAGATTTCCAGTCATTTCAAATCACACATTACCTTTCTTTAAAGTACAAAGAGTCCTGTTGATTAGTACCCAATGACCCAGCCCCATCAATTGCTCTGCACCGGGTTAACAAGGGGGAAGCCCTCACAATCTGTGCCCTCTTACCCAACCCTTTTAACATCCAATTATTATTTAACTGCAGGTCTCAGATTTCTTCTTTTCTGTGGCAAATCAGGTGGGATTATTTTTAACTTTCTGACTTGGGTGCATCAACTGAGTTAATTTGCCAATTTATGGGGGAGCTGATCTGGATTTAGCCTGTGCGTTTTGGTCTGTACTTGTGGTGAGAAGCAATTATTTTAGCATTTAATCTCTACTGTGTGCCCAGATAGCACCACAATGGGCACAGCATAAATAAAAACCACTCCAGGGCCCCATCTGACCAACATTTATTCACTCCAGAACCAGCTGAAGTTAACAACACTCCATGTAGGACTAACATGTGGGCTCAGTCCCAAACCCATGGAAGTTTTTCCATTGGCCTCAGTGAGCTTTGCATCAGGCCATAGAGAGTACATAGGGCAGCAGTTGTAGGCAGATTTGGGTCTTTTGTTATGTAAAGACCTTTTTACTAAGGACCAGATCCTCAGCTGACGTTAAGCAGTTTAGAGTCAATGGATGGAGCCCAGCCCAACTTGCATTGCAAACATTGAGAAAGGGTCCCATTGAGGCCAACGGAAGTTGAATCAATTGTCCCTTTCATGTCATTCTCCTGGATGGCTACATACACTCACAACATGAGCATGTTGCACATTTTATATATAAATCATCTTAACGTGTCCTGGGATTTTTCTTAACAGCTCTTCCAGGGCATTTACCTTAATGCACTCTGAGATTATTTGCATCTTTTTTCTTTCCACAGCCTTCAGCGTTGATTATTTGCATTTCAACAGTGAGTATTAATTTTAATTCCCTCCAGTTCCTTATTACATTTTAATAAGAGGGGAAAGGGGCCCAGGCAAACAGCTGGTTGTATTACAAAATGACCAATACAAGGTAAAGAGGCAATGCTTAGCACTGAAGTGATACTGGCAGATAGTCCCTGTGTGTAGAGCCCAAGAATTCCAGTGTTGGCAATGGCTTTTGAGACTTCCAACTCTGGCTCAGTGCCAAATCAGAACAAAAACTGATCATTTGGAAATTCTCCACATAGGAAATGCCAGAAAAAAAAACACATTTTGGGTTCATCAAAAATGTTTTGTCTACATTATGAATTTTTAAAATTGTGTATTGTATTAGAAGCTAATGCATATATCACCTTCTCCTGTTTCCAGTGCCAAGCTTTGGTAGGGCTGACTTCTGATGGTTTCTTTGGTACTCAGACTGCCAGCCACCTCAATTCTCGTCTCGTACAAATGAGGAACTGAGGCACAGAGATGCTAAGTGAGTTGCCAAAGCTCACGCAGGAAATTCAGTGGCAGAGCAGAGATTTGAACCCTGGTCTCAGGTCACGCCTGAAACCATATATAATAATATATAACACGTTTTTAAAAATTGACATGAAAAGTAATTTCAAAATGAAAAATCAAAATGGTTTGTTGTGAAAAAGTCAAATGTTTTGACATTGCCAGGATCTTTTTTTTTTTTCCTAGTTTTCTTCCAAAACAAAATTCTAGAATAAATTGACCTAATTTCACAAACTGTTTTGATGTTGATGGATGTGCATATTCTGAGGAGAACGGAACCATGGAATGATTGAAGGATTAGAAAAAATGCCTTGTAGTGAAAATTACAGATACAGGCATAAATATATATTGGTACATGAATAGAAGGGAGTTACCTTACAAATGGAGAACCAGTGTTAACAAGGCCAGTTCAGTCAGGGTGGATGTGGTCCACTCCCAATAATTGTGACGCAGTGTCAGCAGCCAAATAAAAATAACCCAACATTTATTAGTTTGGAAAATCTCATCATTTTTCAATTAATCTTATGATTTGGGAGTGTTTGCTTATGGTCGGTGATCCCACCCCCACTTACCTACATCATCCTCTGATGGCTTGGTAGCCTGACTGAAATCAGGTACCTCCTCCTCAGAGCTTTTAAGGGAGTGGTGATAGGCTGCTTCCCCCAAATCTTTCCCCCAATCATAAGTATCTTCCACCACTCATGTCCCAGCCACCATCCTTAACTCTGGACTCTCCTACCCCCACGTCATCTGTGTGTGCACATGTCCTGCCCCCTCTGCTCTGCCCATCTTGAGTCCAGCTCTGCTGCAATCTTCAGCCGGGCCTTCACACCTCTTCCTTTGCAACTTCCTCCTCTGTTCCATGGCCAGCTCCTGGCATGAGCAGAACACACTGCGGCACAATGAACTGTGACCACGTTGCCGTTATCCTCGCTTGTTCCTACTGGGTCTCCGTTCCTTTCGAGATCCAGCTCAAAATTGCCCTCCACCCACCCAAGCTCTTCAAGGAATCTTGCTTCAGTGGGACCAGGGACAGCAGAATGCTGCCTATATCCTCTCCCTTCCCCCTGCACTGCAGGTGAAAGGGCAGCTGGTCTCGGAGCTCCTCTGCATCAGGGGAATTCCACAGCTGGATTTCAGCTTGTTGTGTTTTAGACCTCTGTCCCACAGATCTTGTCTTCCTCCAGTCCCTCCTCATTCCTGTTCATCTCCTGCTGGCCTCCTCTTTGGCTTGCTCCAGAACCAGGCTACTAACACTGCAAGAACTTTCTTCCCCTCAGCTCCCGCCAGTTGAAAGCCCCCTGGAATCTCTCAGCTGAACACACGCCTTTCCCTCCTGGCCTGCCTCTTTTAATCAAGTCTCCTCTACCTCTGTTTAACTCTGTGAAGGCCTGATCCAAAGCCCATTGGAAAGAGTCTTTAATTGTCCTAGGTAGTGCATAGCCAGTTGGGATGCACATATCATAAGCTCTAGCAGTCCCCAATCACTGGTGCCGCGGGTGATTCCCTGCCGCTGCTGGCTTCTCCACCAATTCCTCCCCATCGGAGTCTGATCCAGTGCCTGAGAGACAGGGCCAGCAGAACCTGACAGTTGTACTGAAACGGGTGGCTTTTTATTGTTCCAGATTTTGCTTTTGATGGTTTGGAAGATCTATATAGCGGGAGTGGCAGTGACCCCAACATAAACTGTGGCCCCAGTGCAGTTCCCTATAACATCTCTCACTGCATCTGTGAAGACGGATTCAGGTCCATCTCTGGAAAAGAGCCTTTCCTTGGTACCAATGAGTCCAGATGTGAGGGTAAGTGTCACACCAGTACTGTGTCTTTCTGCAGCGTCTTTCATCCAAGGGTCTCCATTCAGGGTGGAGTTCATCTCTGTGCAGAGGGCCAACACAAGTCCAGGCATCACTTAAGGACACGGGATCCTAAATTTGGCTCCAAGGTGTTAGCAGTGAACAAAACCAAAAATCAAGCTGCATTTGTGCTGCACATCGTAACGAGGACAAATGGTCTCACCCTGTTCTTTCCCTGCACAGAAATCCCCCTTCACTGCCAGTCAGGTTTCGCGAGAGAAAATGACTACGTGAAGATGTGTTTGAATGGATCACAGCAGGTAAGTTAGCAATGTCAGGGAGTTAGCATTGTTCCGTGGATGTGAAAATAGCACTGGAGGACACACGCATGGATAAGACGCCAGTGTGGGACTCACAAGAGCAGAGGTATGTTTCTTGCTCTGACACTGGCCTACTGGCTGACCTTGGACAAATTACTGTGCCGCCCCATGCCTCAGTTTCCCCCTCTGCAAAATAGGCAAATGATGCTGACCTCCTTTGAGATCTACTGATGAATAGTGCTATAGAAGAGCTAGGGATTGTTATCCTCTATTCTAAGTGTCAACAATGAGCATTGATGATAATTCCCAGGGGTTTCCTGCCCTGCCGAGATGAGATAGAAGGGATGGTATCGAATGTATGAGCAATGCAGTTCTTACATTAAAGGTATTTTGTGCCTTCTGCCGATGTAAATCAGTGTAGCTCCACTGGTTTTCGTGCAACTATATTGATTTACACTAGGTTATGTTCTGGGACACTGTGCACGACTGGCCTTTGCTCCCCAGATGAACCCTAATGATGTGTTTTATCTCTTGTGATTTCCTAGATTAACTTGGATAATAGGAAAGACAGCTCGTTCTGTGCGCTAGTCAATTCCACCTTCAGCCTCCTGACACCTGCCTGTGAGAACGTCAGCTTGACCACTTCGCTAGAGATCAGAAATGTTCCATTGTTAGAGAGACCCACTTTTAACACTGGGACCCCAGGTCTCTGCCAGGACTGGTGTAGTTCCCTGACTGACACAGGCTGAGTCTGTTTAGACTCCTCTTCTAGCACACCACTTTAGAAACAATGGCCGAGAGCCTCAAGGGTATTGAATGACTAACTCCCATTGACATCAAATTTATCCCTGTGCGGAGGACCAGAAAAAGGCATATGTGTCACTTACATCCTGTAGGATTTATAAGAGACTTAGGCCACGTCTACACTACGGGATAATATCGAATTAGCTAAAATCGGTCTCATAAAATTGATATTATAAAGTCGAATGTGAGCGTCCACACTAGGCATGTTACTTCGATAGTGTGCGTCCATGGTCCATGGCTAGCGTCGATTTCTGGAGCGGTGCACTGTGAATGCACACAAAGCCCTGAATGGCAAATAAATCATTAAAAACCGCTTGTTATTAAACCATGTTTGATATTTACGAAAGGTACATTCCTTCACTCAAGAGCGGAAGTCGCATTCCATGGCTTCACTTTATGGTTCTGTTCTTTGGGAGGGCTGGGACGCGTAATTCTGGGTCAAAATAGCTCCGGCTGTTGGGGCAAATCTTTGGAGTCTCCTGTGTGTATCAGCAAGGTTTTCCCTTGCCTTCTCTTCCTCCTGCATCTTCCCCTCTGCATGAATCCTCAGTCTCACGGTTGATGATTACAACCCTGACAGTCTGAATCCACGGCCAGGGGTGGGGTACTGGTTGACGCAGCTCCCCCAAAATTGCATGCAGCTCAAGCAATAGAAACTGGCAATGTTTTCGGGCCCCTGACCCAGACCTTTCTCGTTGCTTGTCGGTTTCTGGTATGCCTGTCTGAGCTCCTAACTTTTACTCTGCACTGCACGGAGTCCCTGGCTGTGGCTTTTCGCGTCATAGATTTGAAAAATTCTTTCAAAATATTTGTTTCAATTTCGTCTTTTCGGAAGGGA
>NC_133772.1:21753878-21818195 GCF_003597395.2 Chelonoidis abingdonii
GGTTTAGCCGTTCCGTAGCTATCCAAGTTCCCAGTTCTCCCCGCGCCCTTGGAATTCTGGGTTGATGAGGCCAGTGCCTGATGGGGTGCAGAAAATCATTGTCGCGGGTGTTTTGCGGTACAACCTCACCCTCCCTTGTGTGAAAGCAGAAACAACCGTTTCGCACTTTTTCCCTGGTGAACTAACTGAGGGCAATCCATAAGCACGCAATCATAGGACCCTGAGATCAGTAACGCTATCCTGAACGTTTGTCAACACCACGCACATTCTGTGCTTTCCATGGTGAACCATGAACTGCCAAGGGTAGGAGGAGAGTAGAGCTAGAGGCAGCTATGGGCAGCAGCTGGCGGCGACAGGAGCGATGAGCGACATGGAACGCTGAATTCTCCCTAACCGCGGCCCCAGCGTTTGGAGCTACTGCTGGAATGGTGGCAGCGTTTCTACCCATTGAACGCCGATTTCTCGCCCGGAAACAAGCAACAGACTGGGGGACCGCATATTGTGCAGGCGTTTGGGACGAATTCGCAGTACTGCGAAACTTTCGTGCATGCGTAAGACGGAGTTCTGTTAGCACTGAATCCTCTCCCCATATTGCGATCAGATCGAGTACCTCTTGTGCGGTCCAGGCTGGTGCTCTTTTTCGAGTCTCAGGAGACTGCATTGTTACCTGTGCTGATGAGCTCTGCGTGGTCACCTGTGAGCTGATCTGAGCTCCACGGTGGCCAAACAGGAAATGGAATTCAAAAGTTCGCGGGGCTTCGGGGCTTTTCCTGTTTACCTGGCCAGTGCCTCAGTTCTGATTGCTGTCCAGAGCGGTCAGTGGTGCACTGTGGGATACCTCCCGGAGGCCAATAACATCGATTTCCATCCACACTAACCGTAATCCGAAATGTTAATATCGAATTTAGCGCTACTCCTCTCGTTGGGGAGGAGTACAGAAATCGATTTAAAGAGCCCTTTATATCGATATAAAGGGTTGTAGTGTGGACGGGTACAGCGTTAAATCGATTTAATGCTCTTTAAATCGATTTAAACGCGTAGTGTAGACCAGGCCTCAAACAACCCTTGTTCTGGTCTTCTGCACAGGAGTGGCTATCACTCGACAGGACAGTCCCTGTTAGTCTGTCTGTCTGCCTATCCATCTGCATGGATTTTCCACAAAGA
Source organism: Chelonoidis abingdonii (assembly GCF_003597395.2). Lineage (NCBI taxonomy): Eukaryota > Metazoa > Chordata > Testudines > Testudinidae > Chelonoidis > Chelonoidis abingdonii. Next base: position 21,755,043 of record NC_133772.1, read on the forward strand.
TTTTTAGACTATCCTTCACTGTTTTGGTAGCTCCTTAAGTATTTGAATCGTCTCCTAGGGCCTGATCCCAAAGGCCACAGAAATCATTGGGCTGCAACCCACCACACAGCCACTGCTTCCCACCAGGAGTTCCACACTTAAGTGAATGGAGCTGGATAGAGGGAATGTAGGCCCTGTTGAAATGCAGGGGAAAGCCGGAGACTTTCCAAACAGTCATGATGCAGAGTCTGGTTCCCGAACCCTCTAGGAGACAGCAGCGTCCTTCGAACACGTCCTTGCTGACAGCTCCCTCTGGAGCCTAGAAAGCAAGGAGGAAGTTGCTTCTGCTGTGATGCTGCTTCTGCAGAGTTTGGGGTCGGCCGCAGTGTCAGCTGCCCTCGCCTCTCCAGAGAACCAAACCCAGACTGTGACCACCAAGCTAATGGGTAAGAAGTAAAGACTGGGCCCAAGTCATGAAATTCACATAGGTGTTGGGGGCCAGGTTTTTAACCACTTACCCCCAGCTTTTTGGGGTCTTCAGTACAGGGTTAAGATTAAAGATCAGTCTGAGGATTGGTCCTGCTTTGAGCAGGGGGTGGGACTAGATGACCTCCTGAGGTCCCTTCCAACACTGATAGTCTATGATTCTGTGATTCTCAAGAGGCTCTACACTCAGCCCTGGATCCAGGTGTGGATGTAGAGGCTGGAGTTGCCCAGAGAAGACAGGAACTACTTTTTGACAGGATCCCTTGGGGGCTGTTCCATGAACAGAGAGATTGCTATTGAAGTTACTTTGATTGTAAGAGCACTGGGGCAGGGACTGTCTCATCCTACATGTCTGTTAAACACCCATAAGAGTGGGGCCCTGATCCCTAACTGGGGGCCTCTGGGTGCTACTGTAATACAGCTAATAAATGTTCATGAGAAATACTGAGTTACCCAAGCCCCTTTCTCTCGGCACCTTTCAGCGATTCAGACGAAGCTCACCGATAAGAACTGTAGTCTGCAGAGCGAGGTACTTGGATTCCATGCTCACGAAGACAGAATGGATATTCACTGCACTGCCGTTACTGACGCTGACATGGAAGGTATCATGGAGACATCCCTGCAACCCACTGATCATAACTACATTAGTCTCCGGTGCCTTGTAGTTCAGGGCTCATGAATATAAAACTTGCCCCCTCATGGAGTAGTAACTCGCCCATGGGAAGTTGGCCCTTACTCTGTGAATGGCGCCATGAGGTCAACAGGACTCCTTGGGAAGCAATTTACTATCCATTGTCTTCAATGGGTTGACAACAGAGAGTTTGATCCTGTATGAGTAAAGAGGCAGAATCCAGCCCGTAGTGTGAGAACCAGCCATGCTGTGCGAGTCCTCTAGTAATGAAATCACAGAAGCAGAGAAATGTAGGGCTGGAAGTGACCTCAAGAGGTCACCTAGTCCATCCCTCCACATGGAGGCAGGATGAAATATACCCAGACCAGCCCTGACAGGTGTTTGTCCAACCTGTTCTTAACCCCCCCGCAATGATGGGGATTCCACAACCTCCCTAGGTCACCCGTTCCAGTGCTGAGCCATCCTTAGAGTTAAACAGACTTTCCTAATTTCTGACCTGAAGCTCCCTGGCTGCAAAAGATGAATCCTTCCTGTCCTGCCCTCAGTGGAGGTGGAGAATAATTGATCACCATCCTCTGTATAGCAATCTTGTATGTACTGAAAGACTGTTATCAGGTTCCCCTCTCAGCCTTCTCCTCTCTGAATGAAATATTCACAATTTTTCCTCATAGGCCAGTTTTCTAAACGAGCGTCTCAGCGATTAATGCACCGACAAAGAGCCCTGATCCTGCTCAGTGCCCTCAGCTCTCATTGATTTCTCAGGGTCACGCCCAGGTCTTGCATTCCTTAAAAGGCTCTTTCTTCCTGTTCTTATAGGATCAAGCCCTAACGTTCCCCACTGTGTTTTTAACTCAGCACTTCCTCAGGCACTGAGGTCAAGGCAAGTTTGCCCAAGTAAGGACTCAGTGGGCACTTTCAAAGTTCGCTGTGTGGGCAGGAATGTCATATGGGCTTGATCAACAGTCAATCCCAGACAGTGGAGAGGCTTTTAAACCATTAAACCTAGCAGAGAAAGGCCTGGCAAGAACAAACAGCTGGAAGCTGAAGCCAGGCGCATTCAAATTAAAAACAAAGCACAGATTTTTAACAGAGGACCATTAGCCACTGGTTCAAACTGCCAAGGGAAGTGGTGGATTTCTCATCTCTTGATAGATCCAGATGGCTGCCTTTCTGGAAGAGATGTTTTAGCCAGACCCAAGTGATTGGGCTCAGTACAGGAATAACAGGGTGGAATTCTCTGGCCAGGTCAGACTAGAAGATCTAATGGTTCCTTCTGGTCTTACGGTCTGTGAATATTGGCCAGTCAGATTCTATTTGACTCCAGACTTGTTAACATAAGAACGGCCATGCTGCATCAGACCAATGTTCCATCTAGCCCAGTATCCTGTCGCTGACAGTGGCCAGTGCCAGAGCTTCACAGGGAGTGTAACAAACAGGGCAATTTGGAGAAATCAACCCGTCTTCCCCTCCTGGCTTCTGTAACTCAGAGGTTTAGGATAGCCACAAGCTGAGTGTCCCCCTGAAGTTAGTGACATTTGTGGGCACCTTGCAGAGCTGGACTCAGTGCTATCTACCATAAGCAACATGTCCAGGAAATCGTTTTTATCTGTTGGTTCAGCCATTCTCTGGAAGCTGATGGAAACATTTTTTTCCCTGCAGAAAATAGCTTTTTTGATAAAATGGCATCTTGAGCAAAAAATGTCAGTTGTTGTTGGAAAAATTTTCCTTTTTTGACAAGAAAAAAACACAAAGAATTGAAGGAAACTGTGTGGGGGGAAAGGGTCATTTTCATCACATTTTTTTGCAGGAAGAAAACAAAACTCCCCAACCAGCCCTACCATCTGCTCCTAAACTGTTCCACCCCTCGCCCCTTTGCTACTTGCAGGTTCTGCTGCTGTTGCTTTTATCTCCTATGTGGGGCTGGAGTCCCTACTGGGAGGGAGATTTTTGCAGGATGAAAATCAAGAGAGCGAGGCAAGACCAGAACAGGTTCGCGTGAACTCCAGAGTAGTGAGTGCCTCCACCAGCACCTGGAAGAAGAAGCCTTCCAGTCCCATCAACCTCACCTTCCGGCACCTCGAGGTGGGTCAACAATGTGTCTCCTCAATATGTAACAGCATGAGTTGGGGAAAAGAGTCTGTTATCAATCCATCTTGTCTGTTATGGTCCCCTGCAGAGTATGTCAGTCCTTAAAGACCCAACCATGACCCTGGGTCTCTGAGAGCCCTCAGGGAGTTTTGGAGCTGGATTCGCATCTAGATTGGAACTCCATGACTTGGGCCCAGCTTTAGATGCTGCAGCAATTCCACCAGAGTGGTAGTAATGGGTTTGCCACCTCTCAGGTATGAAAAACCAGGACACATGGGATGATGCTGTGCCCATACCACTGGGCTGATGGCCGTGTGCACCAAGTGCCCTTATAGATCTCCCAGGGCAGCTGCCTCAAAAGGGGGGAAATCCTGGGGAAACCTGGACAGGTGGCAACCCCAAGAATCTCTGTCTTCCTGGTATCATGCCCTGTGGTGGTGAAAGGCTCAGAGAGCGGGGAGAATACTGGGGAAGTATCATATGATGATGTGTTCATCACGGCTCCCCCCTGGAAATGGCAGCGATGGCCAGGCATGGGATCCCACTGGCGTGGCACTGCAGGTCATAGGATCCCATTGGCAAGTTGTGTCCTGGGATACCCTCTGCTTGGCATGGAAGCACCTGGGATCCCAACAGTGTGGCAGGAGCTGGGGGAAGGGCACCACCAGACTCACGGTTTAATTTAGTCTGTGGCTAAGCACAGAGCTCCGCCTGCCACTGGCCTTTGTGCAGTCACTGCTGCATCCCTGTATCCCACGGTGCTGCCCAGCTGCCCTAGGCTTCTGTGAGGTCACCGCCTCACTCCCTGGACTGTATCACAGGCCCACTGAGGCTGCTGCCTGGCTCCTCTGTTTCCTGGGGGGCTGCCGGCCTGACATGGACTGGGATACGATCAGCACACCCAGCCCTCTTTCCCAATCCAGCCTCTCAGTCTCTTTCCCCTTCCCTGGCCTCCTCATCCCCAGGAACCTATGAGCAGGTGGATGTTTTCATTCTCTTTGCAGTGGGTTTTCGGGGACAGGGGGAGGAGGGGGCTTCCATTGGGTTGGGTTCATTTAATTTTGCTTGGTCATGATCCATCATTGAACAATCCCAATTCTAGAGGAGGGGCCAAAACCAAAGCCTGGACCAAAACCCCCCAAGTTTTAGGCTCCATCCCCAAAAGCTGCACCTTGGGCCCATTTCTTGCAATGAATATTTGTAGCCTTTCTGGGCTGAATACTAAGACTCACATTCATCCTGGTGTAGCTCAGCTGATGCCATTGGATGAATTAACTTTGCCTTCCCATCACCTTTCCTCCCCTGGTGTTTGTCCATATCCCTCATTTTGTCTCCTCTTACATGTTAAGCTCTTTGGGGCAGGGACCCTGTATGTATCTACCAGGCAGTAGGGAATATAAAAAGCAAGATTTCAGAGTGGCGCTCCTGGGATGCAGATTCTACTCCAGGGTCTTCTGTGAATTTGCTGAGTGAACTTGGACAAATTACTTAACTGCTCTGTTCCTCAGTTTCCCCATCTGTAAAATCAGGTTAATCCAACTGACCTTCATTTAAAGTCCTTGGATAAAATAATTATTGATGGTGCTATAAAATATGTATTATTATTATTAATAATAATAACCCTGTGTTTGGCACCATTGCTGTAGTAGAGTGCCAAGATATGGGTCTTAAGGGTACTTTATGCCAGTCCATTATTTCTGCTCCCTGAAATTAGCCGAGAACTGGTCCCATGGGCTCTCATCCCCTGAGATCTATGAAAGACCAAACACATCAGAAGATCCCAGGGACACATGACTGGCTGTAGCAAGTCAGCCCATGTGTCCGTCAAACGCAGCATCCTTCCTGATGAGTCTAGCTGTTTGTGCAATGCAGAGCATGTTGGGGAGAGAGAAAACTCCTGCTTGACACTAATTACCACCTCCTTGAGTGAATCCATGAGCTCAGAACTCATCCCTGGGTTGATTTGCTGTTAAAGGCTCTGCTGTTGCTTCATATGGTCTGAAACCCCTTTCTATCCATGATTGCAAATTCTTGCAGGACAAGCCTCCGCTGGATAGGGCCATCTGCGTCCACTGGAACTCTGCAGGCCAGGATGGTGTGTGGTCCCTCCAGGGCTGCCAGCACCTTCACTCCAATGTCACTCACACGCAGTGCAGCTGTCGCTACCTGGCCAGCTTTGCGGTACTGATGGCGCCTGGTGTCGTTGAGGTATTTGGGGCTTTGAGCTTGAAATCAAGTATCTCTGAAAGTGTCAGTGCATGGGATGCTGGGCTCCCCACTATGCATAATGATATCCCTTTGGCCTAGCAGTTGGCCAATACTCAGGATCTTGCAGGGTGGAGAAATTGATGCTACTGCTCACGTCTGTACTTCGGTGTAATCTTGTTTATATACAAGACATGTACACAAAGACCTATTTTCCTGAACACAAGACAAACAAAGAACAGGCAGTTTTCTGGCTTATAAATCTCCAACCTGCCACTCCAGTGAGCTCTGTGCCCAAGGAGTTCTGTCTCTCTGCTGCCTTTCAGAGTCACGCTGACAACTGCTTCTCAGGGCTTTCTACCTCCAACATACACAGGTTGAAAAACCATTCTCCTAGACCCTGCATCTGCAGCCAGTGAAACTCCTCAGCCCACACGGCTCAGCTCTGACCTGCATGTGTCTTGGGCAGTCCCTCCATTGTTTGTAGCTGTCTCTGCTACATAAACAGGATCGGACTTTAACAGCAGCAGCAGCAACAACAGCTCCAGCCCATCTCAACTGATGTCTTTCCCTTTCCCCAGGGACGGCAGGATCAGGCCACAGTGGCAGAAATCCAAACCTGCATTCATTCCTGTCAAAGCCAGTCTCCACTGCACCCAACACACCTAGCATTGCCATGCAAACATCACTGCAGGTTTCCTGCTGTCTTGGAGATCTTGGACCCTTTCTGTCGAGTCCAAGAGTTTGGACTGACAGAATTCGATATTTACAACCCAGACTCCTCTGGGCTCACCCACCCTAGTACCGCTGACTCACAAAGCAGTGTTGTCCTCTAGCTCAGACAGAGGACTTGGGAGGAAGGATTGTCTCTTACCATGTGCCTATACATCACCAGCACAATGGGCTCTGATCTTAGTGGGGGCTTCTGGGTGCTGTTGTAATAGAAATTCCTCTTTGCTGCTGCATCTTCCTCTTTGCTGACTAAAATAAGATTGTTTTACTCTTAACCCTACTGAGCCAGTGTGGCTAGATTTGCATGTTACTCATGCAGAATCAGCAGAACTGGTCAATAGATTCCAGTTGCAGAATCTTTGCTGTGAGTGATGCACACTGCAGAAGGAACCCCGCTAGATGCTCTGACCTCAAGCTGAGTTTGCAGGACCGGGAGTTAGACAAATATTTCTTTTGACCCGTCCACTGAGCAGCATGTTTAATAGGGTCACAGAGATGCTAAACATAGCACCATTTCTGCATAGACCCACACTTTAGTTGAGGTGATGATCAGCAGATAACAAGACCCATTCTGGGCACCTTTAATCCTATACACCTTGAAAATCTAAAAACATGAGCAATTTTCTTTGCATAAGGTATAGTTAAAAACAACTCCATGTTGCCATGAACCTGAAATTCTGTTTTTTAGTATTGGGGTTTGTGACAGGGCATTATTCCACTCCTGTCTCATTTCTAGCCACAAACTGCTTGGAGACCATACACTCCTTAGCTCACTCAGTCAAGGGCAGGGGCACAAAGGTATTTCCCCTTTTAGAGATCTTTTCTGGCTCCGACTCTAAAAGTGTAGGATTTGGTGTCATGTCATATCATGTCATGTCATGTCCCGTCCCCCACCACCACCTGCACTTTTCTATTTTCTGGGCTAATGGCTTGATTAGCCCTATAGCTTTCTCCAGTCTGTGCCCAATTTGGCACAGCTTTGCTCCTTAGATTTAATTGGTGATCCAGTGATCAGACTGCTGGTTAAAGACTATAGCGATAACCTCTATTTTACATTAGGGTTATAATTTTAAACACTGACAGCTAGACATATTGGAGGTATAGGCCAGTTTGTAGGATGTTGTGCATATTTCCACTAGGGGGCGCTGTTGCTTTGGCAAATTCGAAGCAAGGAAATGAAAAGAAGCAAATCTAGCGGAAGAGAGAAACAATCCCCTTCTTTTGAAGGCAGTTGACATTACAGTGACCAGATGTCCCGATTTTATACGGACAGTCCCGATATTTGTAGCTTTTTCTTATATAGGGGCCTATTACCCCCCACCCCATCCCGATTTTCCACACTTGCTATCTGGTCACCCTAGTTAACATGTTACAGGAGGGAAGGGCGATGCTCATCAGGATGGCAGAGAAAATACTGCATCTAATAATCCAGAAAAATCCCTTGCCATTTCTCATAATATCTTAAGTAAATAAATAAATAAATAAAAACAAAAAAACTAACCAACCAACCTATAGGCTAGATCCTCAGCTGGCATAATCAACATAGCTTCATTGAAGTCAGTGAAGTCAGAATTGTGCCCATTTACACCCGTTGAGGATCCAGGCCTATAAATGAATTGCAATTAACTCACTGGATAAACTGAACTATTGACTTTCTCTCCGAAGGGGCTTTCGCAAACTACTGTAAAATGAGCCAGTCCAGTGTACAGTCTAGCTCTTGCTTCTCTAGTCTTGGGTTGTAATAAAATGTCATGCTAATCCACCCAAGACAGTCAGTGTCACATGAGAATCCACTGAATTTAGATCATGGCCATCATGCTAATATAGCAGAAATAGGGTTGGGGCAGTTTACAGCAATTCTCATGTGTCTTATGCAGCATGTGTAGAGGAATTGGTTCTCTCGCCTCTGAAATGCAGCTGCCTCTTGAGTGGAAGGCATCTTGAAAATCAAGCCACTAGAACTTCAGCTCCAAACCCATGACCCAGGCCTCTGCTGCTTTAGCTAAAGGAAAATGTCTGTGGCCACCGTTATACCAGGCCCCTTACGCACGCTTTGGCCAGCCACTAGAAGAGTGGTTTTCAAACTTTTTTTCTGGCGACGCAGTTGAAGAAAATTGTTGATGCCCACGACCCAACAGAGCTGGGGATGAGAGCTTCGGGGTGTGGGAGAGGGCTCAGGGCTGGGGCAGGGGATTGTGGTGCAGGAGGGGGTCCAGGCTCTGGGCTGGAGGTACAGAGCCTCTAGGGTGGGGCTGGAGATGAGGGCTTTGGGGTGCAGGATGGGGCTCTGGGTTTCGGGGGGGGGCTCAGGGCTGGGGTAGGGGATTGGGGCATGGGGGTGAGGTGCAGGTTTACCTGCAGCAGCTCCTAGTCAGCGGCACAGCGGGGGTGCTAAGGCAAGCTTCCTGGAAGTGGCCAGAAGCAGGTCTGGCTCCTAGGCGGAGGCGTGCAAGTGGCTCTGTGCGGCTCTCGCTTGCAGACACCCCCACCTCAGCTCCCATTGGCCATTTCCTGGCCAATGGGAGTGCAGAGCCAGTGCTTGGGGCGGGGGCAGCACGTGGAGCCCCATAGCCCTCCCACCTAGGAGCCGGACCTGCTGCTGGCCGCTTCTGGTGCACAGCATGGTGTCAGAACAGGTAGGAACTAGCCTGCCTTAGCCAGACAGCATGGCCGATGGGACTTTTAACGGCCCAGTTGGTAACGCTGACCAGATTCGATGTGACCCAGTGCCTTCCATTCCATGACCCAGGACTGGGTCATGACCCACAGTTTGAAAACCACTGGCCTAGAAGGTGAGATGGCTAAGTTGCTCAAGGACCTAAAACCAGCATGATGCGGTAGGAAAGCTATAGTTCCCAGACAGACTAGAAGCCCCAAAGGCCTTGCTTAGCAGGGTGCAGGTGAGTGGGAAGCAACCCATGGCCCTGACTTCAGCTGTTCTGTGTCGCAGGTGGATTTTGCCCTCTTTGTTATCAGCCAAACCGGGCTCATCATCTCTCTGATCTGTCTCATCGTGGCTATCATCACCTTCCTCTTCTGCCACCCCATCCGTAACACTAGCAGCACCTTCCTCCACTTGCAGCTCAGCATATGCCTCTTCTTGGCTGATCTCCTCTTCATAGTGGGAATAGACAAGACTTACAACAAGGTACAGTAGGCGCAGAACTCTCCAGGCACTGTTCACAGCTCCAGTCATGGTTTCTTCACCTACCTGCGTTGGGATCTCACATATGTTGGGCTGACTCCCAACTGGGCCAGATTCTGCTTCCATTTTTGCTCTGCTATTTCAGTGGAGTTACTCCTGGTTTACACCAGGGTAAGTGAGAGGAGAATCAGGTCAATGGACTGCAGTAGAGACTGCACCACCCCGGGATGATTTTAGACACAACAAATCCTGCATCATGGCAGGGGTTAGACTAGATGACCCTTGCGGTTCCTTTTATTCCTATGGTTCTATGATTCTGTGACCCATTGTAACTGCGACCTTTGCTGGGTAAAACCTCAATAATCTAACCCACACCCAGTTGCCCCAGGTTAGAGGCTTCCTTCCAACCCCACAACTGGGCTGAGTTCGGTGAATCTGAGCTGATATTTGGATCTGGCTGGAACTGATTCCATCCCAGTGCAAATCTCAGCAGGTATGAAACAAAGCCAAAGCCAGCTCTGACCCCGCTGAGACAAGATCCCCAGATTTCCACTGGCTGTACCTATAATGCAGCATTGAGCTGGGGCAGTGCTTCTCACGCCAGGTGTTTGACAGACTTAGGGTTAGTTTCAGTTTCTCACCCTAAGCATTTGCCTGGCCATAATGTAGATGCACCCTCCTAAGGCAGGAAGAAAGCTCATCTCGTCAAATAACCCTGGACTGACTTTCCATTCCTCCTCCAGCTCATGTGTTCCATCACCGCCGGCTTGCTGCATTACCTCTTCCTGGCTTGCTTTGCCTGGATGTTTCTGGAAGCAGTGAATTTGTACCTCATTGTCAGGAATCTGAAGGTGAAAAGTTATGCAGGCACAGGCAGATGCACAAGAAAATGCATGTATATCTTTGGCTACGGACTCCCAACAGTGATTGTGATCATGTCTGCAGCCAGTGCGCCCAGCAGCTATGGAACTCCTTATCAGTAAGTCCTGTGTGGCAAGGGGGAACTTTGTCTCAGTGTGGAGAAACTGGTGCATCTTCCAGGCAGTGGGGTGAATTCCATTCACATTGACTGTGTAAAGACCCCTGCCTTAGATCAGCAGTGGCAACTCATCTTAGTCCTTCAGGGCAAAAGCCCAGGGCTCTACCACTTGAACTAAAAGATCAACTCCATTAGCTGGGAGCAATAGTAGGCTCTTATCCTCTATGTGGACAAGCCACTGGGTGGTGGTGGGGACACAACACATTTAGCTAGTATGTTACAATTGCTCTCGGCAAGTTTCCTCTTCTGCTTGCTGTATCCTAATCCCTCCTCCATGTGGGGGGCTGGATTAGATGATTTCTTGAGGCACTTTCCAGTCCTGTGTTTCTATGAGTCTTGTTTATAGAGAGTGGGCTGATGGAGAGTGTAAACAGGAAGCAGATAATGCACTGCATATCTTACAGTCCACATGGGTTGTAAATACCCTGTGTGAAGACATTCAATCCTGCATGCCCCTAACACTACCCAAGCTCACCCCAAATCCCAGACCTCTACCCTCTTCCTTCCAAGTCCCAGCATAGGCCTTTACCTACATCTTTCCCCACAGCTCTCAGCCTCCCAGTCTGAATCCAGGGTTGGGGTTCTTTCCACATATGGAAGCCCCTGACTCTTCTCCTTGGGCAGACTTCCATAGTCTCTATAACAATATATTCCTTGGTTTCCGTTGGTTACTACCTATCTCTGTTGGGTGCTGCTTGAGGACCAGTAGCTCCTGAAACCGATATACCCATTGCTCTGTTCCAAGTCCTGGTGACCAAATAGAACTGGATCTTCCCCTTTCAGTCTCAGCCTTTGAACTGTTCCGTTTTTGAACCCTGTTATCCTGAAGTCTGACCGGATTCCACTTGTGGGTATATTAGCAGAACTGGAGGATGGGGGCATACCTGGCAATGCCGGTGCACCAGCTCACACGCCAGTGGTACAGAAGTAGCAAATGCAGGCCGTACAGGTCTTGCCAGGGTTTAACTGATGGCCTTTCTCTTTTTCTTCGTAGCTGCTGGCTGAATCCTGATAACGGTTTTAGATGGAATTTCCTTGGGCCTGTCTGCGCCGTGGTTGTGGTGGGTACCGCAGGGTCTTGGGTTTCCCAGAGCAGCAGAACCAGAGGGCTGTGGTAGAATCTCTCATAGATGGGAACATCAAAGAGATGGGGCCCAGACCAGAGTCACTAGGAAGAGGTGGGTCTGAGGCACCCTTGGTCTGGAGGCTGAAAGCGTACAACCCGACCTGACCAAGGAGATCTTGCCAAATGAATGCTTGGCTACCCCATTTTGGGAATGACAGCCCCCCGAGGAGCAGCTGGCATAATTCCAGAGCCCTGGCCACTACACATCCTCAGTGAGGCTAGCAATGACAGACACCCCAGAGAGACAAGCCTCCTAAGGAGAGCTATTGCCTATGGTGTGGGGGAGTTGGAGGGATGGGCCATCTAGAACATAAAGAACAACATTGTTCAGAGCCATCTGAGCCACAGAGTGGGCCTTATTCTCCTCACACCTGTCTCCCTCCATTGTCTTCAGTGGAGTTTCTCCTGATTTACACTGGCCTCAGGGAGAGGGGAAACAGGCCCAATGGAGTTACTCCTGGTTTACACCAGGCTGAGTGAGAGGGGAATCAGGCACCACCATGTATTTTTGACATTCATTGATGTTCAATATTCTCACGGTCCAGAAAATTTCCTGGCCCGTTTAGGCTCCCCACGTATATCATCATTCAGCACAAGGCCTGGGGACTGGAGCAGCAAAGTGCTGGGGCTGCAGGTCAGCAATAAGGCATTTCTCTGGGACACTAGGCCATCTCGAACCACCGGCCAAAACTAATTCCAACCCCAGGGTCCAATTTAATGTTCCATCCCATGGGCCAGATCCTCAACTGGTGGAACTTGGTTACAGTCCGGTCAGGCGCTAGGCTGATTTACACTAGGTGGGGCTCTGGAGCCTGAGGTTGAAATGAAATGTACAAAGGACTCCTTTGGTTTTTCTCTTTACAGATAAATTTAGTGTTTTTCTGCCTTACTCTGAAGCTTTTGCGAGAGCATCTTTCCTCCCTCAATGCAGAGCTGTCTACTGTGAAGAACACCAGGCAAGATTCCTAGGGGGGAAATGGATAATCTCTGTTATGTGGCCCTGTCATGATAGTGGCTGAATACCTCACAGATGAACTAACAGTTTTAGCTTCTCAGCACCTCTGGGCGGTGGAGGAAATACTACTCACCTAGTCCCAGATAGAGAAACTGAGGCATGGAATGGGGTTGCCAACTTTCTTCTCACACAGAACTGAACACCCTTGCCCCACCCCTTATCTGATGCTCCACCCTCTGCTCACTTCATCTCCCCTCCCTCTGTCACTCGCTCTCCCCACCCTCACTCATTTTCTCATTTTCACCGGGCTGACTCAGGGGGCTGGGGTGTGGGAAGGGGTGAGGGCTCCGGCTGAGGGTGCGAGCTTCTGGGGTGGGACTAGGTCTGAGGGGTTCAGAGTGCAGGAGGGGGCTCTGGCCTGGGGATTGGGGCCCAGGAGGGGGTCAGGAGTACAGGCTTTGGGCAGCACTTACCTCAAGCATCTCCCAGAAGCAGCGGCATGTCCCCCCTCTGACTCTCATGTGAAGGCGTGGCCAGGTGGCTCTGGTTCCTGGCCACTGGGAGTTGTGGGGGTAGCGCTTGGGACAGGGCCAGTGTGCAGAGCCCCCCTGGCTGCCCTTATGTGTAGGAGCCAGAGGGGGGACATGCCGGCTACTTCCCAGGACCTGCATGCCGCTGCAACAGGACAGTCAATGGCCCGGTCAGCGGTGCTGACAGGAGCCTCCAGGATCTCTTTTCAACCAGGTGTTCTGGTTGAAAACTGGACAGCTGGTCACCCTAGCATGGAGCAATCACAGGATTTGCCCACAGGGAGCCTGTGGCTGAAACAGGACTTGAACCCAGACCACCTGAGTCCAAGTCCTGTGCCTTAGCCACAAGACCTACCTTCCTCTCCTGCTGCCTCTGACATTTTAACCACTCTCCTGGTCCCTGGCACAGGTTAGTCTATTGTCCTCATTGCCTCCTGTAATAATACTTCACTCTTTTTTAGCACTTTCCATCTGTAGATCTCAAAGTGCTTCACAAAGGGGAGGTCAGGATCATTATCACTAGCTTTACCGGTGGAGAAACTGAGGCACAGAGAAAGGCTGTGACTTGCCCAAGGTCATGCAGCAGACCAGTGCCAGAGCTGAGAATAGAACCCAGTCCCAGTCAGGTGCTCTGTGCATAGACCGTGCTGCCTCCCATACACACGCCGCTCCTGGGGCTGGTGGTAACCTCTTTCTTGCTCTTCACTGAGTGTGGGGGTTACATTTTCAAGGGATTGGAAGTGAAAACTAGGGGGGAGATTCTGCCCTCATGTCCCAGTCCCACTGCTCTCCCTGCCAGTGCCAATATCCCAGTGGCCATTACACGGTTGTTTTCCCCCCCATTTTAGGTCACTGACTTTTAAAGCCCTGGCTCATCTCTTAGTCCTGGGCCTCACGTGGGGGCTGGGCACCTTCCAGTTCGGATCGTTGGCCACGGTGATGGGGTACCTGTTCACCATCACCAACAGCCTGCTGGGAACCTTCATCTTTGTGGTGCACTGCCTGCTCAACAGAAAGGTGATGCTTGCCCCCAGCCTACGGGCAGCAGGTGTGGGCTGGGTTTGAGCTTTTACCGGGGGTCACAAAGGGGTAGAGGAAAGAGAGAAATGAAGGGAGTGGAAAAGGGGAGGGGAAGGGAGAGCAGTAGGGTGCTGTGAGGCAGCAGTAGGGTGCTGAAATGCAGCCACCTCTGGGGCAAAGCATGGTAGCTGTTTAGCAGCATACAGCAACACAGCACAACTTTTTAGCGCCAGAACAGCTGGGTTGGATCCTCTGTGGGGGTATTTGGGATAACGCCTTTGGAGTCAAACATCAGCTGAAGACCTGGTCCGGGGAATGGAATTACCAGCACTGGGATTTGGCCAGCACACTGGGATTGATTGGTGTGTGTTTGTGGGATTTAAATGTCAAGATGTGGTCAGGGACTTGTGTTTCCATCCCTGCTCAGACTCTGTAAGTGATGGGGGATTTTCAACCCTCAGGTGAGAGAGGAGTATTGGAAATTATTTACCAGGCTTCGACAGTCAAAGGAAGAACCTTCGTCTTCCAATATTACTATGTCTGCTCTCCCCTCCAGCACAGCCGCGGTAAGAGAGAATTGAAATGCATGGCTGCACAGCATGAGCAGCAATGTGCTAACCTCGACCCTCCAAACTCTGTCTCTTGCTCTCACTTTAATTAGCTCCATCCATAAGGTATTGCAAGCAGCGCCAACGCTCCACACTATCCATACATCAAGTCTCCTTGTCGAGGGCAGAGTTCCACACTGGTAATGCTGAGCCCTGGGTTTTGCCCCCTTTGTGGTAAAACCGATTGGGTTAGGCCATCGGGAGGAAAATAAGAAACATTTTGCAAAGGTTTTAAAGAAAAATTGTCCCCAACATTTTGAATTTTTGGAGCATTGAGACCGTTCAGGAAGTTGATATAAAAAAAAACCCCAATAGTCACAAATGTTGGCAAAGTGTTTTGATGCATTTTTGGTGCCAATTTTTTGCTACCTTTCCACCAAAACTAAATTTGTCAACAATATTACGCCACATTTTTGCAAAAGAAAAAATAAAAAAGTGCCAATTTTTTGCCAGAAAAAAATGTGGACAAATTTTTGCGCATTTAAAAATGTCTGACCATGTCTAGCCGGCAGATAATTTCAGTAGTGGCTTTATTGGGGGACTGAATGTCACCAGTGGCTTTTTAATGGCAGAGGATACCTACAAAGCGTTATCGTTTTACAGCCAGATTCGCCTGCTCTGATGTCCACCTTGTGCTGCTGATGTGTAAGGCTGGTCCTGCACTCAAGACATCTATTTCCAGTGCCTGATTCATGCTTTGCTTCCTTTTCTTTCTGTTCCAGCATCCTCAGTAAAATGCTGTCTCATCCTACCTGAAGAAGGCAGCGAGGGATTGATCTCTGTTGCCTGGCCTCTCTTTATGGATTTTCCATGTTGTTCTCCTCTCCCGGTCCCAGATGCAGAGGAAAGGGGTTGGCACAGTCTCATTAAATGCTCCTGCTGTGTCACCAAAGAATGTCTCCATTCACAAGCCCACGAGCAACAAAGCCATAAACTGGTGGATTCTGAGCCACCAGGCAAAACTATGATACTTCAGGAGACCAGACCTATGAAATCCTGATCTGCAAGCCCTTTCCCCTGCATTCAGTTCAGGTTTGCCTTAAGGAAGGCTCAGCTTGGAGCTTCAAAATGTAATTGAACCAATTCACCCAGTGGCCCGGTATGTGCCTTGTTTTAGCGTTATCCTGAAACTGATTCTATACTAGGATCTAGAGCAGGGATGGGCAAACTGTTTGGCCCGAGGGCCACATCTGGGTATAGAAATTGTATGGCAGGCCATGAATGCTCACAAAATTGGGGGTTGGGGTGTGGGAGGGGATGAGGGCTCTGGTTGGGGGAGTGGGCTCTGGGGTGGAGCTGGGGATGAGGGATTGGGGGTGAAGGAGGGGTTCAGAGGGCAGGAGAGGGATTAGGGCTGGGGCGTGGGAGAGGGTCAGGGGTGCAGGCTCCAGGAGGCATTTACCTCAAGCAGCTCTTGGAAGCAGTGGCATGTCCTCCCTCCAGCTCCTACGTGGAGGCACAGCCAGACAGCTCTGTGCGCTGCCCTGTCTGCAGGTGTCACCCCTGCAGCTCCCATTGGCCATAGCTCCCGGCCAATGGGAGCTTCAGGGGCAGTGCTTGGGGTGGGAACAATGTGTGGAGCCCTTTGGCTGCCCCTTCGCTTAGGAGCCAGAGGGGTGACATGCAGCTGCTTCCAGGAGCTGCACGGAGCCATGGCATGCACAGAGCAGGGCAAACCCCCAACCCTGCTCCCCGGCTGGAGCACTGGAACTGGATAAGCCCCAGACTCCGCTCCCCAGCAGGAGCTCGAGGGCTGGATTAAAACATCTGAAGAGCTGGATGCAGTCCCCGGGCCGTAGTTTGCCCACCCCTGATCTAGAGGCTTGGCATTTGGAAGGGTGTGAGAGATCCAGGGGTTCATCTTACCCCATCTTTTGTTCTTTGTTTTATGTAATTCTATATCATTCTCACTGCAATACAGATTCCTTTGTATTAGTCAGGCATGAATCTAGGACCCAGATACTATGGTGGTTGGTGTCATAAACAGATACCTGTAAAGGGTTAACAAACAGTGATCTGCAACACCTGACCAGAGGACCAATCAGGAAACAAGATACTTTCAAATCTCGGTGGAGGGAAGTCTTTGTTTGTGGGTTTTGGGGTTTTGCTTTGTTCTCTCTTAGTCCTGGAAGGGACTGGATGTGCAACCAGGTTTCTTGCCAATTTCCCTGCTACAGTCTCTTATATATTCAGAACAGTGAGTACTGAGTAAAAAGGCGGTTCTAGTCTTTTGATTGTTTCTGTATTTGCAACTGTGTATCTGGCTGGTAGAGTTTTAATGTGTATTTGGCTGAAAGTATTTTAAATTGTATTTCTGTTGGAGAAGGCTTTTCTCCATTGTCTATAAGCTGAAAGACCCTGTAATATTACATCTAGATTACAGAGATAACTTTTTCTTTTTTTTCTTTCTTTTTATTAAAAGTTTTGCTTTTAAAGACCTGTTTGATTTTTTCTCCTGGTTAAGGTTCAAAGGAACTGAATCTGTACTTACCAGGGAAGTGGTGGGAGACAGGGGAGAAAGAAGGGAGGGGGAAGGGGGAATCCCTTTGTTTAGATTCACGGAGCTTGAATCTGTATTGCCTCTGAATGAAGTGGAAAGCCTCTGTTTTAAGATTCAAGGATTTGAATCCCAGTGATCTTCTAGGGTAACCCAGGGAGGGAAAGCCTAGGAAAGGCACTAGTGAGGGAAAGAGTTTACTTTCCTTGTATTAAGATCCAGGGGGTCTGGGTCTTGGGGGTCCCCAGGGAAGGTTTTGGGGAGACCAGAGTTTATCAACACTCAAAGATCTGATTGGTGGCAGCGTATCAGATCTAAGCTGGTAATTAAGCTTAGAGGACTTCATGTTAGTACCTCATTTTTGGACTCTAAGGTTCAGATTGAGGAAAGAATACTATGACAGTTGGTGATAGATACTTTGCTTCATTGATGTCAATGGCAAAACCCCCATTGGCTTGAGTGGGGCGGGAATTCACCCACAGATTGTATTGTCAGTGAGTTTGTCTTTGTATTATAGCTGGAGATGGAGCCACAGATAAGGTTAAGGTTGCCCAAGTGTTTCCATTCCAAGCCCTTGTTTTCAAGTGTTCATTCATAATTTTAAACGTTTCCTTTTCTGAAACTTTTACTTTTGGGGCTAAAATTTTCCAGGCCCACTAAATTATTCGGGAAAGTTTGAGCAAAAAATATGGTATAATAAGCTATTTCTACTATTTGAGAAACAGTTTGTGATCATGTAATTAAAGATTGTCTTATACAGGTAATGTTTAGACAGAAGGTGTCAGTGTTAAGGTTGCATGTCCAGTCTTAACTTTGCCATTCCCTGACTTTGGAGTGCTTAGCTGAGCAGCGTTAATGTTCTCTTGATTTAGTTTTTCTATATGGAATATAGACCATTATGGGTCTGGTTATGATGATGAATAGCAGCTTACATCATAGGCCATGGAGCCTGGGAGGTCCAGCTGGGCCATGGCTTGACCACCTTTTGGCAGGGCCAAACCTGAGCGGTGATGTGACCCTGCAGGCCAAGTTGCAACACCACTCAGATTTGGAAGGGGGTAGCTGTAGGAGTTGGAGGGCGTCAGGCTGCTGGTGGGGGCAGCACGTGAGAAGGGAAAAGGAGAGTCAAGAATGGGGGGATGGGGAACCAATTCCTCTACATACTTTAAATAACAATCTGCAGGCTCTACCTTACCTCAGCAGTGATCTTGCTAAGGTGGTCCAGCGATTAGGGCCCTGATGTACGACTTGTGGAAGCTGGGTTCAGGGCCTGGCGCTCCATCAGATTTTCTGTGTGACCTTGGGCAAGTCACTTAGGGCCAGATTTTTAAAGGGAATTAAGCCCCTAACTTAATTGCTAAATTGCTTTTGAAAATGAGTTAGGCATTGCAGTGCTGAACAGAACAATGCCTGAATACCTTTAACAATCTGGGCTTCAGCCCTTCTGCACCTCAGTTCCCCATGTGCAAAAGGTGGATAATAGCACCTAAGAGATGGCCAGATTCTCAGGTGACGAAAGGTGGCTTCACTCCCTCGACTTCAATGGAGCGTTGGTGATTGAAAACTGCTGAGGATCCAGCCCATGGACTTCCGTGCATCTGCTTAGAGACTAAGGTGCTACTCAGTGCGAGGGTATCAGCCTCTGGCTGTATAAACTGTTCTATTGCTTACTTTGCATATAAACCAATGTGTCTTTAACAAATTCTAAACCACTGAGGCTTTATTTATTTTTTAATATATCTATGTCACCAACTACAGACCAGGCAGAGTGTCCTCAGAGACATCATTGCAGGTTACTGCAACCTTACTAGTTGTTAAAATACAATCATACTGCCATTGATTGCATGAGGAATCGCCGCACTCACTGCTTGTTAATGTCACAGTAATACAGTGTCCCTCTGCGCTCTTGCACTGCTTGGGGAAAGGTTCCCTCTCCTGCCTGGTTTGCACAGGCAAAAGGAATCAGAGGAAACTGCATGCTGTTGATGACAAAGACAACATCAGGCACACTGGACAGGTTACTGCAGGTAATGTCATACTAGAGGGGACAAGAGGGGTATCCTCTTATAAAAGAAACAATGAGCCAACCGTGCTGAGCATAAAAGATGGTGGACAAGCTTCACAGGGTTTGGCTTTAGCTTGAAATCTTCATGATTTTTTTTGAACAAAGCCTGAATATGAACCCATCCAACGAGCTGATTGCCTGTTACAAGAATAAACAATCCAGACAATTGTCATTACCCTGCCCTGATGGTTGGTAATCCATCGCTGACCGTGAGCACAATATTGTCACAGTTCTTTTCTATGGCTACGCATACGACTCTGAAGCCCAAACCCTGATATACAGAAGGACTGGGAAGTCCATATCTGGGATGTTTGATGTTGCAACTCTGCGGTGTCTTTCAGCCTGGAGACAATTTCATCGATCCTGCTCAAACCTGTTACATGCTGATCTTGTCAGAGATGGTCAGTGAGTCCTATTCTGAGCCATTTGCTTGAGTTCCTGGAGACTGATGCCAGCCCACTGCAGCCTGATAAATAACTAAACAACCACAGATATAATGGAGATAACAAAATATACCCAGACCTTCTGGTCCTCAGCCCACCCTCTCCCACAAAAGCCCAATATTGGACTCAGATCATGTAGTGTTTAAAATATGGTCTGGGGCCAAATTCCTCCCCTAGTTCTACTGGCGTAACCTCAGTGATGTCACTGGTGTAACAGAATGGGGTGTTACTGTTTTCCCATGCACGGAAACTTGTTTACAAAGAGCTATAAAATACTTCAGAGGCAATTGTAGTTTAAGATGACAGAAAGGAACAAGAAGAGTCCAATGGGGGAGCACAGGGGGAGTAACAGACAGCAGGAGCTCTGAGAACAAACTGAACGCTGAACTCAGCCCATAGACTATCCCAGGCTGGCAGACCCTATGGGCACTGTAATTAAAGATCCACAGCACAGCAGTGGCTGGCCTCAGGCAGTTGATTTGGGCTTGAACGGCTTGGGCTGCACGGCTATAAAATCACAGTATAGATGTTTGGACTTGAGTTCAAGCCTGAGCTCTGAGACTCTGCAAGAGGGGAGGATTTCAGAGCCTGGCCTCCAGTCTGAGTATCTATACTGCAATTTTTAGCCCCACAGCTGAACCCCATGAGCCTGAGTCAGCTGCCCAGGCTCTGAGGCTTGGTGCAATTTTTTTTTCATTGCTGTGTGGACTTACCCTTGTGATGGACTGTTCATGCCACACTTCACCTGAAGGGAGTGAGGTAGTGTGGAAGGGGCTCATTAACTCAGTAGGCTGCACCTGGGGGAGGATTAGCTGGCCACCCTAATGGCAGATGAATTTCAGCTGTGCAGGTGTAGGCAGCGACAAAGCTAGAAAGCTGAGCCCAGAAAAGGCTGTAGGAGAAGTAGCCTGTAGTTACCTGCTGGGAGTTTGAGTTGAGCCAGGGAGTAAGGAGACTCTGCTTGCTGGACAGAGAATCCTTGTGCTGGAGCCTGGGAAGCAGGCAGGCCTGTGTTCCCCTACCTGCCATGGGGAAAGTGGCACAGTCTTAGGTTAGAGGATGGTCTAGAGAGACTTTGCTACCCACAGCAGGGGAATACATGTGACCTGGCTGGAGGACTAAGCCACGAAGAAGGTGCAGCCAAGTCACGCACAGGGAGCCTGCTGCTTCCTAGAGAGTGAGAGGGGCTGTGGTCAGAGCAAACAAAGGAAGGGGGCATCAGACCTGGATGGAGCCAATCCTCAGAGCAGCCAGGAGGAGGTGCCCTAGCGGTGAGTGAGCCCCGTGACAGCCCAGTTTAGAAATGCTGGACTCTTCTGCTGAGTGGCTCAACTTGGGCACTAAACCCTGGTGTTTCAATGCAGGGTAATTACTGCTGAGTCACACTAGCAGGAGGGCCCCATTCAGTCCAAAGAGAGAATGAGGCCTTGTCTACATGGGAGAGTTCTACTGGTATAGTTATATTGACATAATCCCCAATCCGGATCACTCTCATTCTGTTATATACTGAACCAACTGACAAACTGAAAAGACACATCCTGGAATAAATGTGTCTACACAGAAGGTTACACTGATATTACTATATCACTTTACATTTGCATTTTGGCTTCTACTGGTAAAACTTCACCATGCAGACCAGCCCTGAGATCCTTTCAATAGGCATGGACTATTAAAAAAGGGGGTGTTACTCCACTGAAGTCAATGGGGGATGCTTAAGCAATGGGTCAGTCACTCCAAGTTTGAAAATCATTCTCTGATCAGAAAGCCAGGAGTAAACGGGGGCTAAAGTGGAACTAGTGAATAGAGGATAGGCCATTTTGTGGGGCAGGCTCTGCCATGGGACATTCACACATGCAGTAATTTAATAAGGCTCCTAAAGGAAGCTCATCTGAGATGCACAGAGACTCAAAGCCCAGACAGTCTTCCATTTATCTGATGGCTGCCACCTTGGCCAACTCCTCTGGGATTGAACCTGGAACCTCCAGAGCTAAAGAAGCAAGATTCTGCAGCTAGACCTGTAACAGATTCATTGTGATAGATATGGCAATTTCCTACAATATCTTTGGGAGATGTTACTGAATTGAGTTTAAATAGTTTTGGAGTCCACTGAATTGTAAAGGCAAAGTTTATATATTGTCCTGGGATTGAATGTAGCTTCTCTAATGGGGAGAGGTGGCCATTATGAGCCTTGGGAAGGTTTACAAGCATCATAGGACTGTTTAACACAATGAGTTTTCAGTCACACTTCTGACTGCAGTGTAGATACAACCTGAGTTTGAGGACCTGATCCTGTGAGCCCTCCACCAAAGTCAACCAGATTTGGGCCCAGAATGAACTAAAGCAAGATCAGGTGGATTTCTCTTTTGCTAACTGATTTTTAGTGTTAGTGGGTTCACCAATTCTTGCAGTGCATGCAGTGAAGCAAATGCACTCATGATAAAATGCTGAGGCTAATTTACTTGGTGGTTTGAGGCTGGATTTTTTAATATAGATATTACATGCACCACTTTTGGCATCAAATATTAATAACTAGAACATCAATTTATAATGAGATGCGGAGCTTTCAGCTTCAGTCCCAGGCATGCATTTGACAATTTTCAAAGAGGGAAAACTTTTCTGGTATATCAGAAGCAACCTGGGTTTGCAATGATGGGTCTTCACCTTGGAAAGAGAACATGTGCAGGAGAACTGAGCTTGGCCTGTCAATAAACAATGCAATTAACCTCTAGATAGCAGCCTTTGATACCCTTGATGATGAGGTTCTATTGATTTCCCTGCCAGGAGGACTTGGTTTCTTGCTTCATTGTTTGTTCTTTTTTCACATAGAGGATGGATGGATGTAATTGCTCATCCATCCCTCGCGTTTTCTCTTAGGAGCTCCAACCAGCTTCTATGTGTCCCCCTCATGTAATGAAGATACCTGGGAAATCACACTATCCCAGGGCCTGGGTGAGCTAGGGGAATGGCTGATAGAAATCTGGCTAAATCTAAACCTGAACAAAATGAAGGCGATACTGATAGATCAGGGGAAACATCTAGAGAGTATGGTGGAGATGGGAACTTACACCTATCCCTCTTCATTACAGGCTATAGATGCATCTGGATCTCTGATTCCTCTTGCAGTCTCAGGTAGCATCGCTTGGGGGTGATAAAATACCTCTTTCCATCTGCATTTGGTTACGTATTTCTCTCTGATCCAGGCCTTGCCATAATTGTTCACGTCTCTCCAAGCCCCAGACAGAGTTACTGCTTTGTGCCATACATGTGCTTACCCTGTCCAAAGCTGCAGTGTTTGGGACCATCACAGTAGAATATCAAAGCATTTGTTAGGCTATTAATATTTATTTATTTATTTATAGCATTTAATTCTGAAGACCATCCAGAGCATGACTCTTCCCATTCAGTGAACCGCGGTGTGGGGAGCACATTACACTAACTTTCCCTCCAGCTTTACATTCATTTCTGGGTGCATTTCATGGTGTTGATTTTTATCTTCAAAACTCTCCAGGTTTGGGTCCTGACTAGAGCAGGGCGAATAACTGACTTTTTGATTCACTGACAGTCCTGAAAAACTAGAGGGGTGGGGAATCTGTTTGGGTTGAACCAAAACCATATGGAATTTTCAGCTAATCAGAGAAGTTTATTTTAAAATTTTTTAGGTCCAACAAAATGTTTGGGGTATTTTTTAATAAAAGCAAAGGAAATGAAGGACTAAATTCACAAAACAGCCAGAGGAAGAGTCCGCATCTAGGGAGTTCCTCAGGTTTGCAAATCTGAAATGGCCCCAGCATTTAGTACTGCTAGGTGTCTTGAAAAGAGATAAAAATGGATCATAAATGATTTACATGGGAGATAATCATTACTAATCTGGGCCAGGTTCAGACAGTGAACTAGAGGGAGATGTCTTTATTCATGATGTATTTATACAGCCTTAGTACAGTTGACTCTTGTACCGCTTTTTATCGTAAAGGCACCTGTTGCTGAGCGTTAGGTTGATGCGCTGATCAGCTTGCTTACCCACAGAACATGCAAAGTCTGCAGATCATCTTAAGAGAGCAGGAGATAAAATTACCTTGGTCCTGTTGCCAAACATGGGGCAGGGGGCACTTCTCAAAAGAGAGAAGTAACCTCACATCCTGCCATGAACCACAAATGCTTCTAGTCCCGGGAGGCTGTGCCTGAAATTGATTTATCTGAAACAAACTTAGAAGGCGCTATACAGACACACGCCAATGGTTTGGGTCCAGAAAGGAGAGTTCATCTGTCTTGAGTTTCTGATGCAGGGTGGAATCTCATGTGAAAAAAGACTGTTTATTAAACACACACTAGTTAAGTAATTGAATTAACCAGTTACCTCTCCTGTAACTATTCTCTGGATCTGTGTTCCTTAGCTAAAGAACAGACTGGAGAATTAATGTAAATGTATGAGTGTCCGTAGGGTTACCAGAGAGCAACTATGGAAAAAATGGTACAGGGGGTGGGGGTAATAGGCACCTATATAAGAGAGTCCCCCAAAATGGGACTGTCCCTTTAAAAATGGGACAGCTGGTCACCCTATGTGTCTGTAGCCAAAATAGCTTTTTCCTAGTTCTATTCTAATCTGGGCAAGTGACTTATGGTACCTGCATGGAATTATGGATCCTAATTTACTTCCAATCAGGCTTATCTGCCAGTGGAATTATGGAACTGCTAGTGTCTGTTCAACCAAAACAATTCTGAAGTAGGAGTTAGACATGTAAACAAGTTATTAGAATGTCAGTTTGGTTCAAAATTACCTAGCCCAGCTGATGCAACGAGCCAATCTTTGCCGCTTATGCAAGCAAGACTGTCACGTGAAACCCAAAACAAAATACAAAGGTAGTAATTTTGATGCTATTTTAAGTTCTCTGGAATTTTATCAGTGCTGTAAGCTCCTATGCTGCTCTAATCAAAGATTCAATTAGTGGTAATATCTTTAGTTTGAGCTAACTCAAAGCATCTTCCCTTTGTCTAAGAAGCTGTTGGTTCTCTTCACCACAATGCTCTTGTGTACATATAACTTGATCACGTTTCTATTTAAAATAGGCAGCGTGTTCTGAGCTATCTGCAGTATTTTTGTGCTCACGTTGCCTAGATGATCAAAAAAAAATAAAATCCTCAGATTGAGGGGGTTTCTTGCAGAACACCTTTTAGATAACTTTTTAATTTTCTGAAATAGTTTCTTAAATCTTGATACCTTTCAGATTTCTGTAGCTAATAACATTTTACTTATGATAAGTAGGTCAAGCTATACTATTTGATACAGTATCTGTTACAAATAAGTTTAAAGCTTACAAAATTGAAGACAAAGATAAAAAGAGGAAGTTACTTCACAACTTAGCAAGAGTACGTCCTTAAGTCTAACTAGTTAGCAGTTATAGTTACCCAACCTACATCTCCTGTGTGTGAAACACAGACAGCATCTGCTGTCTTGCATGTTTTAAAGGCTTAGGACTAAATTATGCTAAGGATTCTGGCCTATATGTAGGTGTATATAACAATATTGTTAATAAGCTTCTTAGCTTCTGTATTGTCATTACAATCAGTTTCTTTGAATACAGTTTTTAGTAGCACACCGTTCTGAAAGATGGTGGAACCAAAATTGCTAGAGACCTCTAAGTTTCTGTTTGATGGGTACCTATTGGAGATGGTCTAGAAAAGGCCATATTCTGGCTTCTTTCCAGTCTTAATGTAAATCTGTGACCAGAATATTCATGTGTCTGTCTATGTAAGGGTTTATGTAATTCAGTCTCCTCTGTGTTGGGTGTCTAAATGCTATAATGTTGCTACTCTATTCAGTTTTCATACATACAGGGATGCTCATAAAAATGCCATATATTCAGGGGAGCTGGAACAGTTTTTATAGTGGAGATGCTGAGAGCCATTTAACCAAGCCATAAGCCCTGTATATGATGGAAATCACTTCAAGCCAGGGGGTGTGGCAGCACGCCTAGTTCCAGTATCTATGCATAGATTAGCTTTCTGGATAATTCCAAATTCTCCTAGGTCTTCGCTTCAAAACAGTTGAAGAATAAAATGCTTCCTCCGCTAGGTGGCAAAAGAAACAAGTGTGTGTTAGATAAAGGAAAATGTCTGGAGTAAGATAAGTGACAAAGGATGACTGGTATGTCTGCTATGCATGTAGAATAGAGCTAGTCAATATTTTATGACTGAAAAATGGAGTTGTATAGGAAAATGTCACTTCCAGCTACATTTTTTTAATGGGAAATGTTTAAATGCAACAATGCTTTTGGTTTGAGGTGCACTTTTCATTGATTGTTTTTTTTCCAAAATGGAAATGAAACAACAATTTCTATTAGAATTGAAATGAAACAAACCAAAATTTTCGGACTTCTTGTGAAAAGTGTGGGGCGTGGGGATGGGGGAGAAACAAAATTTTTAAAAAACCCTGAAATTTCTTGCAGGGTGAAAAACCCCTTCAGTTTTACAACCAGTCCTCATGTCTGGTGAAATTCAGCCCAGGGCGGAGGGAGGGCATGAGACCTAGGTACGATCCTAGTCTTATTTAAGCCCTTAGGGTGACTTTAAACACCGTAATCCCTTATGGGGGTGTATGTCATTGTGAAATTGTATTGCTCTTTTTTCTGCATAGTGCACTTTTTTAAAACATCAGAGAACTCCACCTATGTGCAGAACTAGTGGCCATTTTATTTTTAGCATTATTGCAGCTTGCTAGAGGGGGGCTCACACACTGTGCTCTCTCACCTGCACCCCAAACTTTACTTCTGTTCATTCTTTTTGTTGTTTTCTTTAGTTTTAAAACAGTCATTCCGAATGAATGCAAAATTCTACAGGAGTAAGTGGATAGCACTCCCTTGAATTCAATGGAGTTGCTTTCATTTACACTAGCATAGAATTTGGCCCTGAAAGTGTATCTTGGTGTGCAAAACAAAATAAGAAATACCCTGCTAGTGAATGTGTTGTCACGTTCTGCTCTAACAGCTGGTACATCATAGGGTAACAGCCTACTTCTGCTACAATCTAATGGTCTTACTCCTTTAGCTCAAGCACAGCCCTTTAGTTCAAGCCCTACTAACCATACATACAGGGAATCATTCCACTAACACTTTTTATTTGGTTCCAACAATGAACTAGGAGGCACATGGCATGTCCCCCCAAAAGTGCCAGATAAGGATCACATCAGCTCACTCATCTAGTACATCATCTTTAGTGTTTTATCCTAATCAATAAGACTCTGCCACCTAGTATCTCATCTGATGTTCCATATAAAATTAAGTGGAAAGAAAAATAGATACAGCCTTTCTCTCACCCTTTGCCTGCCTTGTCTAGTTAGATTGTAAACTCTGAGCAAACACTCTCTTATTCTAGTTGTACAGCACAATACGGTCCCAATAGTCGTTGCAGTCCTGTAGGTGCTACCGTAATACAAATGAATGATACAATGCTGAACTAGGCTGCATAAAGATTGAGACATCAAAACACAGTTTTACCATTAAGTATGTTTATCATAATAGAGTCAAACGCACCGTTTCCCCACGTACATAATATTACAAGCAGAATGTTATTTTCCCAGTGAACAGAGTTTTTGTATCAATTCCAAAAATAAGTTTTGCATTTTAGCATTGCTTCAAACTTCTTGGAAACAAACCTCCATTTTGCAATAAACTGCTAAAATGAAACCAGAAATGAAGATCAAATGACACAGAAGGATCTTAAACAGGCCTTTAGAAAGGGCAAGTGGATAGAGGCCTCTGAACTGATAGTGTTTTCTGAAGGTAACGTACCACACATTAGTGAACAATATTGAATTGTATTTAATATACTCTTGGAGTGAGATTGATAGACACAAATGTGCAGAGCAGCCTGTGATCTGGTGAGGATGGGATATCTGAAGCTTAGGCAGATGCTGAGTAGGGCGTGAATAATTAAACCTTTCCTTTATATAGTATGTACTTGCCCTAAGGACAGATTCAAAACCCACTGAAGTCAATGGAGATACTGCAGCTGACCTGAATGGACTTTGGTTCAAGCTCCTCATGAACAAATGCTAGACTTAACTGAATCGTTACAATAAAGGCTTGTATCAGGGTAAGCACCTAAAGGGAAATTGATCTGTTCAATAATTAAAGGGACACAGTATTAAAAAACATGGATTGGATTGATTTAAACTTGTCGATGGTGGATTCTCTGTAACTTGGAGTCTTTAAACCATGATTTGAGGACGTCAGTAACTGAGCCAGAGGTTAGGGGTTCGGTTACAGGAGCAGGTGAGTGAAGTTCTGTGGCCTGTGATGTGCAGGAGGTCAGACTAGATGATCATGATGGTCCATTCTGGCCTTAAATTCTGGCTTTCCACTCTTACGCATGTTGAGTAGTTGTTGATTCCACAAACAATCCCATTAAAAACAAATAAGACTGCTTGTGGAGTATGCTGCTCCACAACATGTGTGGATGCTAGCATCTGGTCCTCTACTTAAAAAAATCCTAACGGTTAATAATTGCAGCTTGGATTAACAGCTGTGCAGAGGATGGAAATTCTGTTTTGTGCAGAATTTTGAGACTTCAACATTTAGCTTTTGTTCTAAATCGGAATAAAACCCCACCATTTTGAAATTCTCTGCAAATAACACATTCATTTCAGGTTGGTTT
This sequence comes from Chelonoidis abingdonii, assembly GCF_003597395.2. NCBI lineage: Eukaryota > Metazoa > Chordata > Testudines > Testudinidae > Chelonoidis > Chelonoidis abingdonii. Next base: position 21,783,241 of record NC_133772.1, read on the forward strand.
AAACAATACATTATGACAATTGTTTAATTTTAACTCTTGTCATTTCATTTTATTATATTTTAATATAATACAAGTCACTGCAAAACAAAAATCAAAACGTTTTATTCTGAAAATGTCAATTCCGTTTTGATGGAGCTTTTTTCCCCAGTTCTCTTCTAAAAGGAAATTCCAGTGCAAACAACCAAGTTTTGCAAAGCATTTTGATTTGATGGACCTGTAGGTTCTCACAAAGTATGATTCTATCAAAGTTTCTGACCAGCTGAGACTTTCAGAAATGGAAAAAAGAATTTACACTATTTATTTTGCAATGTTGTAGTAGCTGTGTGGGTCCCAGGCCATATGAGACACATACAGGAGTGAGGTAATAGCTTTCATTGGACCAACTTCTGTTTGGTTACAGAGACAAGTTTTTGAGCTCCACAGAGCTGGTCTTCAGTTTAGCATTTCACTGTGGTTGGTTAATGAAATTATGCTGGTTATTTTCACCTGTTGATTATTTTCTGTTTCAGTTTCTATTCCCCTGTACTAGCCTGATTGTAATGCCTGTACTTGCTCTGATCAGTACTTGCTCCCAGAGTAGACGCACTGGATACAACAGGACTGCATGGATGTGGGGTTTGGCTGCACAGGCCAAGTTCATCTTCCATTTGCAAGATGGAAGGCTGCACGGAGCAGATCAGACAGTGGATGCCTTAAGCTGCAGCCTGCCTCTGCCTCCAGGCTTATATTATTTTTATTCAAGCATCTCATAGCTGTTCAGTATGAGCTCAGTGCCTTAATGAGAATAACAAAACAGGGGTTATTTGTGTGAGAAATCACTGAAGCAGATGAGTGAGGGTTACACAATTTGCCCTAGTCTTTTAATCTTAAACCTTTCTAGTAAAACCCCTTTGTTCCGCTATATAAAATAAATGTTGGGTCTGGCGTATTGTTGACAGCATCCCTTTTGTTACATGCAAAGTGGCATTTTCAGAAGGTTGGGGGAGATTTTCAAAGGGCAGTTAGGCACCCAACTCATTGAAAGTCAATGGGAGTTAAGAGAATACGCACAGACTAATGGACAAAGCACTGGACTTGGACGCAGGAGACCCAGGTGCTATTCCTGGCTCTGCCACTGATCTGCTGAGTGACCATGGGTAATTCACTTTGCCTACTTGTGCCTCAGTTTTCCCCATCTATAAAATGGGGATAATGATGCTAACCTCTTTAGTAATGTGCTTTGAGATCTACTGACAGCAATGCTAACTCAGTGCTTAATGTTGTTTGTGCCTTTGAAAATCTCCCTTGCCCATATTTTTTGTCTTTGCACTCACTGTGTAGAATAGGTGGTGGTGGTGGTGAAGAGAAATAAAAAAAAAAAAAAGAGGCAGCAGGTGGTGCTCATTTCTGAGAGTAGTGCTGCCCAGTTCTCTAGCTGAGAAGGGCTCTGAAGTGCTCTCCTGTTTGTTAAAAGTCTATGTTCTTGAAGTCTACTGAACACCGGAATCGGCCATCAATGAACCTGGAGCATATAAAGTTTGGCAAACACGGGCAAGTGTGGTGTTGGCGTTTTCCAAGGAAAGGGACCTTGAGGAGAAAATGGAAGAGACAAAAGACATTGCAAAAAATGTCAGAACTTTAACCACAGAGCAATGCTAGGAAAATCCTTGGCTGGGTGAAACAGACTTCTCCCTATCTTCCTGTAGGGGTTTCATGTTCAGTGACAATGAGCCAAATCCTGAAGTTCTTTACTCTGGCCCCAATCCAGCAAAGCACTTAAGCTAATGGATAACTTTGGCCATGTGAGTAATCCCTACTGGCTTTAATAGGACTGATCAGATGCAGTATTGTCAATGCCAAGTGTTCCAAACTCAGGAGTCAAGTCCCCAAAAGGAAATTGCTTGTGTGACTTGTGGTTGGTCAGTGGGGTGAAACTGAAGTCATTTTTGTCTGGCTGGTTTGGTTTACCTCAGAGGTGGAAAAACCCCAGCCTTTGGCTGTGACTGACCTGTTTGAGCAATTGATCCTGAATTGGCACTCTCAGTGGGTCCCGCCAGAACCGCATCGTCACAACAAGTAGAGCCCCATTCAGTGCCTTGCAGTACATTGCACGGTGAGTCGTGAGCCAAGCTGGGAACAGAACCCAAGGGCCCTGAGTCCGAGCCCACTGCTTTCACTATTGGACAATGCTGCCTCTTTCCCCAGAATCTAGGAACCACCATTTTCACACTGGGGTGTGTAAAGTTAGGCCTTTAAAGTAGGGGTGGAGGGGCTAAGGCACCCAATTCCCCTTGAAAGTCACTTTGGCTTCTTTGACAATCCCAGTGGGCAGTGACATAAGAACAGCTTGACTTCCAGAGGTGCTGGGATCTGCAGGAGGTCCTCCCTCCCCCCACACCTGTTTCTCATTCTGTTCTACTTCACTTTTCATGGATTTGGAGATTCCAAGGCCAGATAGGACCTCTGTGATCCTCTAGTCTGACCAGCTGTATCTCCCAGGCTAGAGAACCACCCCATAATAATTCCTAGAACAGATCTAGTAGGAAAACATCCATCATGATTTAAAAATGGTCAGTGATGGAGAATCCACTGTGACTCTTGGTAAATTGTTTCAGTGGTTAATGAGCTCCCCTGTTATAAATATATGCCTTCTTCCCAGCCTGAATTTGTCTAGCTTCAACTTCCTCCCTGTTACAGGGACGGGAGGGCCAGACCCTCCGCTGGTGTGAGAAGTTCCATTGAAGTCAGCCATGCTGCCTGCATTCAGACCCACCCGCCAGGGCCGTCTCCAGGCCCCAGCGCGCCAAATGCGTGCTTGGGGCAGCATGTCGCAGGGGGCACTCTGCCAGTTGCCAGGAGGGCGGCAGGTGGCTCTGGTGGACTTCCCACAGGCGTGCCTGCAGATGCTCCACCGAAGCCGTGGGACCAGTAGACCCTCCACAGCCACTCCTGTGGGAGGTCCACCGGAGCTGTGGGACTGGCGAGCAGCAGAGCGCCCCCCGTGGCGTGCCACCGTGCTTGGGGCAGCGAAATGGCTAGAGCTGGCCCTGCCGCCCGCAGTGAGTACACATCATTCCCAAGAGTTAACTGAACTGTGATGCGCAGTGCTCCTGATTTTCCTCTCCCCTTTCCTGGTGCAAGGCCACTGAACCCGGTCCTGATTGACATGCGTGAGAGCAAGATCAGGCCCTGTGAAGTGTAGTGGGAGGAGAAGTTTGGAGTAAGTAGTCCTGTTGTGTGGATGTTTGTGACTGGGGACTAATTGCACCAGATTTCTGGGGGAGAAAGGAATACTGATTAATTTTCTCCTTACCTCTAGACACTAGAGAATCCATAGGGGCATAGGCCTGGAAGGGACCTGCTGGGTTATGAGATCCTGTCCCTGCTATCACAGGCAACCCTGTCAGAATCCCATTCACATACTTACCAAACTCCACCTTCAAATCACTTGGGTTGTTTGAGCCCCCCCTCCCCCCCCACACACACTTTTTTTACTGGAAGGCTGTTCCACAACCTCTGTCCTTTGATTAGAAACCTGCTTCTAATTTCCAGCTTCAGTTTATTTCTGGCGGGGTGTATCCTCAGTTGTTCTTGTACCAGCGCTGTCCATTAGCTTCAACAGTTCTCCCTCCTTGATGTTCACCCCTTGATGTATTTAGAGATTCCTGGGAACCCCTTGACTGTCTGTAATATATAATCCCAGGCAAGCTCTTTGGTTTCCCTAGGTCGTTCAAATTTGCTTATAAACCTTCACCTGCCACTTGAACTGCTGTGTCATTGCTCCATCTCCTGGTGGATACAACACACGCTAGAGATTAGTGGCTGGGCCCCATGTAAGTTAACTGGGTTTTGCTGCTGCTTTTTTTGTGGAGAAGGTTGGGATTTCACCCCTGGGTTCTATTCCCAACTCCACCAGTGGCTGCGTGACTCTAGGTGTCGCAGTGTTGTAGCTGTGACGGTCCTAGGACATTGGAGAGATGAGATGAGTGAGCCAATATCTCTTATTGGTAAGAGAGATTTGCTTTTGAGCCACAGTTGCTCAAGCTTGTCTCTCTCTCTTCCCCCCACCCCAGAAATTGGTCCAATAAAAGATATCATCTTGCCCATCTCCTCTCTCTGATCCTGGGCTAGTCACTTAGGGCTAGATGTTCAAAAGAACATGGCATCTGTTTGGGCGGTAATAAACAGACAGATTTCTGCAACAGCTTGGCCCACTGGCCCCAGCTGTGCTCTTGGCAATGCTGGCCTGAAGCCTCTGGTTATGCAGCCATTACAGGTGTAGTCTCATTGAATAAAGGTTGCAGAATCTAGACCACTGTGCCTCAGTTTCCCCTAGCTTTATCATGGGGATAATGCTTCCCTCAGAAGGAAACTTATACAGCACGTGGAGGGCCTCAATAATGAAAGGGGCTGAGCGGGGCAAATTATTGGGATAAACTATCCCTTGGCTATCAGCAGCAATCATTTAGCTGTTTTTGCTGAGATTCAACATTAGAACACCCAGGATGGAAAGGGCCTGGATTCCCCAATGTCTTCAGCTTCCTCCTTTGCCTCTCCTCCATTGGTCCTTCTCATCCCCCATCCTCTCTCCCTCCTTCCTCGTATTAAATGGAGAGGTGAGGAGCTGACAGATGTTTATCTCCTGACTTTTCAAAACAATCCCTTATGAAATTTAAGCCTCAAGAATTAATCTTTATTTCCCCTTCACAGTGATTTTAATAAAGTCTGATCCCTTTTGAATCTTCCCAGTCTCCTGCAGGCTGATCCCGGGCAGAGCGCCCTGCATTATTTACTGAGTCTCCCTCCTACGAGATCAATATCTGAGGAGTTATTAGCAGAGTCCCTCAAAGGCCTTAGCAACTGGTGTAAGTACTCCCACTTTGGGGTAATCCCAAGGCTTTTGTGCTGTGTGCTGGACAAAGCCACTGAGTTTTGAAGGTTCACAGATGTTATCCTGGCTTCTGGTTTGCTTTGTTGAGTATTTAAAGAATTCAATCTCAAGTGACAAAAGCACCTTTCTTTAAATAAACTGAATGCACAGATTGAGCCCCCTGGAGCCACATGCATCGCACTAGTTGAGCTGTTAAACAGGCTTGTACAGCTCTGGCCATAGGTCAGCTGTGACCTGTAGAAGCTGTGACAGGTTGATGTTAGTAGAGTGCTGTTTGAGGATCTAGCTGAAAGCGCAAGTGGTCATGGTAGGGGAAGCCTCAAAGCCGGGTGTCAGGACTCCTGGATTCTCTTTTCAGCTCTGCATGTTTGGGTAAGCCTCTGTGTGCTGATGCAAATATGGGGAAACTGAGGCACATATTAGTTACCACAGGCCATGCAGGGATTCTCAGTTTGAGAGCAGAGCCCAGAGTGCTTGGGTCCCAGATCAGTATCTGCCCCACTAGCATATACATCCACAGATGGGTGGCATTGTGCATCCCGATCCCTGAAAGTCCTTCAGACTAGAGAGGTATATTAAACTGTAAAAATTACAAGCTGCCCTTTTAAATCCTAAGGGGTTTTCTAGTCTTGCTAGTAGGCTACGGGGCTTTGTAGGGACGTCTGTAATTGGAGTCCCTCTGCAGAAAGCCAGTCTAGAGTAAGTTAGGATGAGTTGTGCCTCTGTTTTGGCGAGCAGCCTATTTTCTCTCTCTCTGTTTTTGGGCTCTTCTATGCTTATTGAGAAATAAGGTAATGTTACATTGCAATCTTCCTGCAAGAGAATTCTCTGTATGCCATGAACATACCATACAGTATCTGGTTAGCCGGGTTATAGCACTGCCTAGACTAAAACAAAAAACTAGCTTTGAACTCATCCCTCCCAAAGAAGAGTAGATCTAGAAAATATAGATGCAGCAGTATTGAAAAAGATCAGCCCCTGGGTCATTGCTTAGACTAGGCTGTGAAAGGGTTAAGGCTGCTGGGCCATACCTTGTGACTGAATGGGTGGCATTCATCCCCTTCCTGTCCCAGTGGAGTGCACATCCTGAGCCCTCGAAGCCACAGACTGATTGCACAGCATGTCCCGGCTCCACACTGCAGATCCCTCTCACACGCCTAATGGGGAGGCAAAACAAACACCAATTAGCCAGAGGTGCATTCAGATAGGCTTTAGCATGTGCCAGGGAAAATTCCTGTTCCAGGAGGATCGGTAAATAAGTCAAGCTGAGCTCGGCTGGCAAGTGCTTCAAAGACCAGCATCAATTCTTAATCGGAACAAGAGACACTTTAAAAGCCACACATCTCAGGTTAAGTTGATGAGGCCTTGTGATGAGCGAGAATCCAGTTCTGTCTAGAATGGCTTTACATGAGCTCTTCTGACGCGTTCAGGACTTAGATGCCAACAGAGACGAAAGGTCTTTGTGCTCCTGAGGCTGACAATTATGATATACAAGGTGAGCTAGGGAAGCCAGCCATGCTGAGTTCAAGGCAGCCCAGCAATAAACTAATGGCTTCATAATAAAATAGTCACTTATTTGTTTGCATTATAGTCAGTCAGGGATCAGGATCCTGGCAGAAATCAGTTTTGCTCCCATTGAAATTAACAGCCATGCTGATTTACACTGGCTGAAGATCTGGCCCCAGATCTTTCATTCACCAGAATCTGGGAGCCAAAAACTGAATGCTGGGAACAGGTAACATGTAACCGAAGATCGTGGTTCTAGGCCCAAATATTGTAGGAAATGCTGAGAACTAAAGGAAGTTCTTTCCTTTTGACAATCTGTACAGATTTTAACTTTGGAAAAAGGGATCCAATTAGGCATTTGAAAAGTGCCCCTACCTGGCATTCTTATTTCCCATATCCAAAATCTCCAAGCTACTGTACAGTGCAGAGTGATGAAATGCTCCACTTACACTGGTTTGAGACATTTGGTATCAGCTTGCTTGATATTAGCCAATCAATGGGAGACTGGGCTGAGAAAAGGCCACAGGTTTTAGCTTCTCAGCTGCTAAAATTACACACATGGCTAGAATCTAATCCCCTCCCTTACACAGACTTTATTTTCAGAAGTGATCCTACTGAAATCAGTGGGAGTGTTTTGCTGCTTTTGAGAATCTTTACTGTTTACTTGGTGGTGGAGTGTCGTCATTCTACGGTTATTTTTTTTTAGTGTTCCATTTAACAATGGATGAAATGAAGTGAAAAAGGTCTTTGTTCTGTGTGCTTTATCAGACTAAGGATAGCCACTAGACTTTAAAAGAAAGAATATTGGGGTTCACGACGGAAACCAGTGGGATAGGATTGCAATCTCTTGTGGAGTATTTGTGTGTGCTTTTGAGAGACAAACAGACGAGCAACTATAAAAGTTTCAATTTTTAAAACAAACTAGATTTGATCAGTAAGGTGTAAAAAAACATAAACCTTTTAGAAGGAGAGTCTGATGCTGATCCTATTTAAGTCAATGGTAAAACTTCCAGCTGTAGGACCAGGATAGGGCTCAAATTGCACAGAAAGGCAGGTGTGAATTTATTTTTTTGCACTGGGGAGGGGGAGGGAAACAAATTGTACATTCCTCTTTTGAAATGAAGTTCTCTTCTTTAAACAATTTCTTGGACATAAGAAGTCTCCACTACAAATTTATTTGCAGGGAGAAGAAAGGGATAGTCTAGGATTTGCTTTCTGTCATGAGAAAATGAATCCGCTTTTTTGTATTTTAATCCTTTTCTGAATTCATGTCTCTGAAATGGAAAACAAGGGAAGCCAGGAGTTTGAAATGTAAAGAAACATAAGGGGCTATGGAGTGATGCTCAGGAATCTCACTATTGCTCTGTGCTTGGACTTCAGTCTGGCCCCTCCAACAACTCAGAGTTCACTGTAACCCAAGAGCAGCTTAATAATATCATGCTCTCACATAAGCAGAATTCGTACACCTCCAATGCAAATGAACACTAGTTAAATACATCGCTTGGACTTTTTGCCTCTCTCCTTTTCTCTTTAAATTTGGATCTTTTTTTCCTCTTGAGATCAACTCTTAATTCTTTGGATATAAATGAATGAAACTGATGTTAATTGGGATGCTCGGGCAGATAGGCTACATTGACTTCAGTGGAGCTAGGACAGCTTATGCCAGCTGAAGATCAGGACCTCCTTCTGAAGGTGCTGTGTTCCTATCACATCTAGTGAAGTCAGTGACTGTTTGGATGCTCAGTACCTCCTGAGATCAAAGCCCCCAAAATACTCATGGGCCCGTGACTGTTAACATATCCTGACCTTTGTGTTGAGTTTGTTAGAACTTGATATTTTTCTCAGCTTGAAAACTTTTTAACATTTCTCCCCTCCCCCACTCAAATACCAGTTTGTGGCATGCTACTGTTATGAACAGTTCCCCAGCCTGATTTTTATCTGCAGACATTTCTCTCTCTGGATTCATCGCTGATAGAGTATAAAAGATGATCAGTGAGTAAGAATTTAGTGTTTAGTCTAACTCATTAAAAAGTACTGGATCCTTGTATCATTCAGCTAGCCGTGTCTCATTCCAGAGAGAATTTAATTAGATACGAGTGATCACAGCTCAAAAAAAATCATGTATAATTAAAACCATTATTTGTGTTACTAATAAACCTCTATAGAAACCAAACAAATGTAAAAATCATAACACATTTTTCCCTCTTTATTCAATTTCTTTAATTTTTTTCTATAACTTCCTGCTCAAATGCAAGGGTGGAGGAATCAAGTCTGTTTCACTTTTCATTTATAGTCCATGTCACTTTCAGATTCACTGAGCAGCAAGTGCTGGTGGAGGAATGTTTGATTTAGTTCAAACTAAGAGTTTCCATCAGAAACAGAAAATTAAAACCACACAAGCATTTCTCTTGGGTTTAGGATTGCTTATTTTTTATTACTGATCTGTTGGGACCAAAATTTGAGCTAATACACACACAATGATATTTCATTATAATTAATATAAAGATTGCTTATATCTTCAAGCATCAGTATACATTTTTGCTGTTCGTATTCTGATTTGAGCTTTCAGGAGGAAATTCTTTTCTGAATTACAGAAAATAATAAATATCTTCACTGCTAAAGATGCGATTATATTCTCCGATCTTAGGGAATCTCATACCACCCACATCTCAGAAGGAATACAAGATCTCAGACATGTTCAGATGTGACATTAGATAGGCAAGGAAGTCAGACTTACCCCAGTGATGACTGCACATTTGTAAAAAGTTATTAAAAGGAAGAAGCACAAGATTTGGATGACCGTTTTCATGGTGACTAGGAAAATAAGGAAACTCTTCTCTCTCTGGTGTGCCAGAGGTGTCTGAAGTCCTTGTCCCCTTTCTCCTCGCTCTCCTCCTGATGAGATCTGTGAACACCCTCCCTCGCCTGGCTCTGTATATAACATCTCAGCCCCTTCAATCTCCTTCACTGATGTGATGTTTTTTTCTGATGATCTCAGAATAGGCAGATGAGACCCAACTCTGCTGATAGGGGGATGGTGGGGGGTGGGGGCAGAATTAATAAACTAGAATGAGAAGACTATCATTCTACTCTTACAAATTATGCAGTTTTTAAATGATTTAGAAACATCTGGATTTGTTTTAAAGTGTCCTCCTATAGCCACTATAAATTTGTATTAGCATAATATTAAGGGTTTGCACCTTTTTGCAAAAACACACAATTAGGCTGATTTCCACCCCCCCATGCTAGTGCAGAACATGCAAAGTGTTGGTATCTGATAAGTGTGTTTAGTGTGTTGTGTGGGTGTGGAGGAGAATTGAGAGATAATATTATATCTGAATATAGTATGTAAATATCGTAACGTAGGTTTGAAAATATTCTGTGTCTGTTTATATTTGAAATATCTTCCAAAACATTTTAAGTCTAGGAAACAATATGAACAACACACTTGCTTAAACAGATAAATGGATACATAGATAAGTATAACCTGTGAAAAGTCATATTGGTATTTCACATGATAGTCCAATGGACACAGAACACAGCTTGATTTCAGGAAACTTCTATTCTATTCCTGACTCTGCTATTGACCTGCTGTGTGACCCTAGCCAAGTCTCTTCACCACTCTGTGCCTCAGCATTAGAGGGAAGGAAAACTGGTCGAAATTCAGAATGTCTGTTCCATGGGGAAAGTTCAAAATTTTGTTTTCATTCCAGACTGGAATAAAACCAAAAAGTTGCCCCAAAATGAAATTATTTCAAAGAACTATTTCAGGTCCATCAAAATGTTTTTTTATTTCTTTCAAAACCAAAAAGTTTCGTTCTGATTTTGACTTTTCAGTTTTGTTTAATATGTTAAAGAACATCATTTCAAAATGTAAAGTCATTTAAAAAATCAGAACATTCCATTCTGAGGCAGTTGAAGCAGAGAATGTTCCATCCTTATCTAAACACTTTCACTCTCCATCCCCAATGAAATGATGTCGAAATTGACGCATTGCAATGGAAAGAGTCACGTTCAACAACCCGGCATTTTCACTGGAGAGAATTTCTGACCGCTCTACCTTCCCCGCCCCCAGCCCCACCCTTTGCCTGTTCTGTCTACTTAGACTGTAAGTTCTCTGGGCTGGGGCTCTGTCTCTCAGGCCTTATCAACACTTGTGGCAGCATGGAGGGAGTGTGTGGCAACCCGCAACCATGAAAAGCAGCCTGCGTCCATGCTGTGTTGTGTAGCAACACGCAGCCATGAAAGACTCCGGCAGCAGGAGCTACTCTGCTTAAAAAAAATAAGTGTAAACATGGGTGGCACTTCCTGAGTGTGCAGAGAGCTGTGTAGGGTAGATGCTCTAAGTGTTCAGGTGTGTCTGTACTCCTCTAAGCAGTGCCTCCCTGTGTATACTGTCCTTTAGCCCCATGCTAAGGATGCATAAGGTGTGTGTTGTCTACACACTGCTGTATGCATACACAGAGCCTTACTCTATGTATGTGCAGCACCAGTACGAAAGGCTCTCAGATTTGGCCTCTAGGCACCACTGTGATAAAAACAATAAGACAGGGATAATTATGCTGCCCTTCCTTCGTTAAATACTTTGAGGTTTACAGATACAAAAGCTCTAGCTAAGAGGTAAATATTACTGAGGCTGACATTTGGGAGTATTCCAAGGTGCCTGAATCCCATTTGGAGTTGGGTGCCTAACTCCTATATGGTCCCTTTTGAAAATTCCTGTCTGTAGGGGCTTTCCTGTCCTAATGAGAGGAACCTAGAAGCCAGATGCAGGCCTGGGTTCCAATGTTCAGTGGAGTCAGTGAGTCTTCCTAGTGACTTCAGTGGACTTTGGAGCAGGAACCTGGAGAAGACCACATTTGTCTGGATGGGGTCCTATCATCAGATTGTATTCATAAGTAGGCTTGGCAGAATTCTGTTTCTGGTGGGCTTTTTCCAATTTCAACAGTTAATGTCAATGTTCATTTTTAAGCATTTTTTTTTCAATTTTTATCAGTTGTTTTCACAGTTGCAGGAAATTATGGGGGTGTCAGGCATTAAGGGGGGGAGAGACCATTATTTAATGACAGAAGACATTGTGAGTAGAAAACTTAAGGTTTTTTAACCCTTAACACAGACACTGTCTTCATCACGTGTCAAAATATACCAAGTAAACAGCCCTCCATGAAACTCAAGTAAGTTCTCAACCCTATTTTTCTTTGCTAGCTGTAAATTTCAATTCACATTGATAGAAATATTTGTGTACAGTGAAATTGACATCTGAACCACATTTACCAATAAAAACTGAATCCTTATAAGCTTCTGAAAATGCTTAGTAGTAGCTGCATTTTATTCCTTAACCCTGATAAAACCCATATAGTGGCATGAGCAAGAACTGCTACCCATGAGCAGGGGTGGCTCTAGCCATTTCGCTGCCCCCAGCATGTCGGCACGCCACGTGGGGTGCTCTGCCAGTCGCTGGTCTCGTGGCTCCGGTGGATCTTCCGCAGATGTCCCTGTGGAGGGTCCGCTGGTCCCGCGGCTTCGGTGGACCTCCCACAGGCGTGTCTCCGGATGCTCCAGCGGACCCTCTGCAGGGACGTCTGCGGGAGGTCCACTAGAACCACCTGCCACCCTCCTGGTGACCGGCAAAGTGCCCCCAGCGGCATGCCGCCCCAAGCACGCACTTGGCATGTTGGGGCCTGGAGCAGCTCCTGCCCATGAGACTCACTCTAGGGGCATGGCAAACTATTCCCTTCCCCTTTCATTTTCCCAGCTTCCCTTCTACCAGATCATAGATTATTAGGGTTGGAAGGGACTTCAGAAGGTCATCTAGTCCAACCCCCTGCTCAAAGCAGGACCAAACCCCAATTAAATCCCCAAATTGCCCCATCAACTCACAACCCTGGGTTTAGCAGGCCAATGCTCAAACCACCAAGCTATCCCTCCCCCCATGCTGCATGTTGTCCCCTCCCCATCAGCTCTGTCATCCCACTTTTGTCCAAGTGTATTTTTTTATAATCATTTTCTCAGAGAAAAGGTTAAAGCATCCCACAACAGGTTCCAAAGGAACAGTCCAAAAACCTAGTGGAGGGAACAATTAACAAAGTGGCTCCAATCCTGCAAGGCATTCTGCTGGCTGGGAAGATCCTTGCACCTACATGGAGCTCTATTAACCTCAATGAGCAGAATAACTTGCGGGAGAGGGGTCTCTTCCTGAGAAGAGGGGAAATGTTCTGAAGTGCCGGTCAAGGCTCAGATGGGCATATTCGTCCCATGGATATTAGAACACTTCCATAGCTCATCTCACAGCCTGACGCATTAGCAGGGTCAGAGGCAGGCCAGCATCACTGCAGGATGATTCGGTCCCATAAGGATATCAAGAATTACCTCCATTCGCATTAGCAAAGGCGGCTTGGGTGACGTCTGTGCTAGCTAATTCTCTGCGCAACTCATTCTTGCAGCATTAAATTGTCTCCTAAAATGGATCACCGCTTGCTAACAAGCCTTCAAGTGCCATGTTTCTCTATGCCTGCCAGCCACTGTCTGCTGTTGACAGAAATCCTCCCATTTGAGATGGGGACATGTTTGCTTGCTCTAGGAAACACTGGGGCAGGCTTCAGTGGGTGACACTGTCTTCTCTGAGAGGAAGCATGGCTCTGTGGTTAAGGCACTGGCCTGAGCTGCAGGGGATCTGAGTTTAATTTCTGGTTTTGCCACTGACTTCCTGGGTGACCCTGGGCATATCATTTCATCTCTCTTAGCCTCAGGGATTCATCTCTAAAATGGGGGTGACAAGACTTTAGTCTGTATTGCTTGTTTTTATTACCATAGCACCCATGGAACCCATTGTGCACGGTTCTGTATAAACACAGAATAGATGGTCCCCGATTGTAAGCTTTTGGGGGCCAGGGACTGTCTCTAAGTAGATACATGTAAAGTGCCTAGCACAGTGAGGCCCTCATTAGAGCTGCTTGGGAGTTTTCTGACAATGTTTGTTTGGAGTTTGTTTTGTTTTTTCCCCACCCTACTGGAAATTGCTGATTCATCAAAAACAAAACCGTTCACTGGATAGGGTCAGTTTGGACGACTCTCTCAATTTCAAAACATTTTCTAAATGAAGAGTTTCCTTGTCCAATCTGAAGTGACTGTTTATTTAAAAATTTTAGTTCTGACTTAAAAAAAAAATTTTTTAAAGACTTGATTTTGACTTTTAAAAAAATAATTAAACACATCTTCTGAAATGACTGAAACAAAACAATTCATATGACCCAAATGCAGTTTTGTTTCTGATTATCAGTTCACAAAATATATTTAAAGATTTGACATTTTAGGTCAAATGACTTTGGGTTTTGTCCTGACTTGGGGTGGGAATGGATTTTAAAATCTCCAGCTCTTCTAGGATTGGAAAACCTTCCCCATCCTCAGATCTCTTTGAGGCCTCCCAGGGCTACTGGAATACAACTAATAGTGTAGGGGTATCTAGAGATCACCAAATGAAAGTAATAAGCAGCAGGTTTAAAACAAACAAAAGGAAGTATTTCTTCACACAATGCACAGTCAACCTGTGGAACTCCTTGCCCGAGGATGTTGTGAAGGCCAAGACCATAACAGGGTTCAAAAAAGACCTAGATAAATTCATGGAGGATAGGTCCATCAATGGCTATTAGTCTTGATGGGCAGGAATGGTGTCCCTAGCCTCTGTTTGCCAGAAGCTGGGAATGAGCGACGGGATGGATCATTTGATGATTACCTGTTCTGTTCATTCCCTCTGGGGCACCTGGCACTGGCCACTGTTGGTAGGCAGGATAGTGGGCTAGATGGACCTTTAGTCTGACGCAGTACAGTCGTTCTTAACTAATTCCAACAGTATCGATAGACTTAACCCCTGAATGCACTGTTCCCAGTTCCTATTCCATGCACATTCAGAGGTCCCTGAGCTTCTTGGTGCTGCTCATCTCATTTCTCTGTGCTATTCCTCTCACACTGGTGTGGTTCATCCCTTGCCACTGGAACAGCAGAAGACTTAAAGGATTGTTTGAGGAACATGAGGGAAATGCTCAGGAGTGACGCCAGGGTTTTTGGCGCCCTAGGCGCAGGGCTGGCTATAGCCATTTCGCCGCCCCAAGCACGGCGGCTCTGCCGCTCACCAGTCCCGTGGCTCTGGTGGGCCTCCTGCAGGCATTCCTGCGGAGGGTCCGCTGGTCCCGCGGCTCCAGTGGACCTGTCGCAGGAGCAGCCTGCCGCCCTCCTGGCAAAATGCCACCCCCCTAAATTCTAGTGCCCTAATGGAAGCGCTGGCCCTGGAAATGCTCTAGAAGACAGGATGGAAACTCAAAGCTGCAGCCTTAATTAATTTGCTGCTCCACAGTATCTGTGGTAATATGTAAAATGGGGGAAAATTACACCAGACACTAATGCAGTGAGGAGGAGTGATGGGCTTCAATTAACAGCAGCAATATTTAGCTGGGATATTGCGGGGGGAGGGGGGAGGAGAGAAACAGTGTTAAGGGGAAGGATGCTCATTGCAGAGCAGAACAATTTGCCTAATGAGAGGAGTCTAGCCAATGGTTAGGGGAGAGGCCGATCCAGCTTGATGTAGAACCCTGGGGCAGGTGATCTCGAAAGGCTGCTTTTAATCCATGGGTCAAGTTCTCTATTGGGGTAACACTGGGTTTATACTGAAGCAACAGCCACTATGGCCACATATGTGGCTCAGGTACGTCTACACATGCAGACCTACACGGAGAACACATGGGCTTTACAGGGTTGTAACATGGTTTCTAGCACACAATTCGGTCCAGTCCAGGCAAAGCGGAACTAAGTTATATCATGGTTAAGGCACTGACCATTGCATTACCATGGTATACCCTGACACTGTAGATAAGAGTGAGTTGGAGTCTTTGCATTGATTTCATCAGGCTTCTGGGCTCAAGTATAGAGTGAAATGACTAGAAAGAAACAAATCCTGCATCTTGGCCCAGGCTTAGACTAGATGACCCTTGTGGTCCCTTCTAACTGTCTGATTCTGTGATTCTAAAGTGAAACTGCCCGGCTTTAGTCTAAGTCACCATCTACGATGAGTGAATTACTAATAAAGTACATGAACAGCAGACAGAAAAAAGTGCCTACCTCCTGTTTGAATTAATCCAAGTAATGCAGAAAAGGGATTTTTTAATATATAGGATTTTTATGTTGGCAGTGTCCCTTTCAAAAAGCAAATGGGGAAATCCAAAGAGCAAAATGACATAAACAGAGGGGGCTGTGGAGCACTGGAAATCTAGGGTGGAATTCATCCCTGGGCTGTGGACCAATGCCAGGCTTCAAAATTGGCATGAGGTGGGACTTAAGTGGTACCTAGGATGTGTGCTGAGTGAATCTGCCCTTAAGATCTTACAGATGTCTGATACTATACACGGTGTTGATGCACATTGGGAAAAGTCTGTTTCTGCAGTGGATGTTCCTTCCCTCATGTAGAGAATGATTGGGTCTGACCCTGTTTGATGAGAACAGAAGGGTACAAAAGAGGCTCTAACCGGCTGGGCAGAGGGATCACTTGCACCCAGCCCAGTTGCTACTGAACATGTGACATAAGCTCTTTGCTTCCACTAGGCAAAATTACCCCCTGTGCAGATGGCCAAAGTGTAAAGCCCAAGCAACAATTAAACCCCAGTTAAGCTTCCAAAATAGGATGTAGGTGATGCTGAGGCCTCTCTACACTGTGAGGAATGTATCTCTTTGCAAACTCAAGGCACAGGCTCGTCCCCCACCCCCACCACACACACCCCCTGGTCCTTTCCTTTCAGATTTTAAGCACCCACTGTAGGCCCTGTGTCATAAACAGATAGCTAAGGGTTAATGTTTCTTTCACCTGTAAAGGGTTAACAAAGGGAACCAAACACCTGACCAGAGGACCAATCGGGAAACCGGATTTTTAAAAGCTCAGGGAGGAAATGTTTGGGTCTGTGTCTTTTGTCTGTCTGTCGGCTATGAGAGGGATCTTTCTATCTTCAAGCTTCTAATCTTCAGTTTCCAAGTTGTGAGTACAAAGGTAGAAAAGCAATAGGTTTTTATTGTTTTTTTGTATTTACATGTGTGTAGTTGCTGGGATGTTTAAATTGTATTTCTTTTTGAATAAGGCTGTTTATTCATATTTTTCTTTTAAGCAATTGACCCTGTATATTGTTATCTTGATACAGAGACCATTTTTATGTCTTTTCTTTCTTTTTATATAAAGCTTTTCTTTTTAAAACCTGTTGGATTTTCTTTTCTAAGTGAGGCTCTAGGGGATAGAAATCCCTGTGCCAGGATTACGGTCTCTCTCAGGGAAAGACTGGGAGGGGGAAAAAGAAGGAGTGGAGGGAAGGTAAATTGTCCTCTCTGTTTTGTAATTCAAGGAGTTTAAGTACAGTAATCTTCCAGGATAACCCACGTAGGGGAAGCCTGGGGAGGAAGTAAAGAGAAGACAAGGGGAGGGGGGTTATTTCCCTTTGTGGTAAGACTCAGGGCATCTGAGTCTTGGGGTCCCCCCGGGAAGGTTTTGGGGAGACCAGAGTGAGCCAAACACTGGAAATTTTTGGCTGGTGGCAGCGCTATCAGATCCAAGCTGGTAATTAAGCTTGGAGGTTTCATGCAGGCACCCACATTTTGGACTCTAAGGTTCAGAATTAGGAATTATGCTTATGATACCCTGAGCCTGCTATTTTCAAAAGTGCCTAAGAGAATTAGGTACCCAGTTTTCTCTGAAAAATCAGTGGGAGTTGGGTGCCTGGTTCTCATAGCGTGCTTTGAAAATCCCAGCCTTACTGTTTCTTGCACACTTAGATTGGCAGGCCACTTAATCACAGCCCCATCACACACTAACTCAGCAGTCACATCCATAACTCGCCAATGAACTGCCTAACAAGTTAACTGTGGGGAGGATGCATTTCTAGTTTGCCAGAAAGAGCCGCTTGTGGCTGTTGATGTATTAACCTCAGACAAGTTGTGTGATAAACCCTACAGGCATCTGCATTGCTCCCCAGGGGCTTGTGGGGCCTCGGCTGGCCATTAATCAGCTACTAGCCTGTGTCTATTTGGCTCCGCAGCATTTGCTTTATGGTGACATTTACTCATCCATGAGCATGGCTGCCTCTTGCCACTGGTGCAGTCAGCAAGCTTGTCCAGTCCCTAGGCAAGCCCAATATTATTATTATTAAGTATTTATAGAGAGCTGTAAATTTGCATGGCACTTTACAGACAGCAAAACGCTTCCATGCCTGCCCCTGGGTAAAAATCCTGGCTCTGAGGCTGAGATCCTCAGTGGTGAATGTCAGTATCTCTCTATCGGCTTCAGTGGAGTTATGCTGATTTATATTAGCTGTGGATCTGACTGCCAGGCCGCAGAATTCAGCGCATTCCCTGGAGACAAGCCTACACACCTAGCCCCCTATTCTCTGCATTGCCCTGCAAGTCCTTGGACAGCATAGGGGTAATGTCCTCCAGGAGTTCCTCCAACCAACAGCTCTCCCAGGGATGCCTCTCAAGAGCAGGGCAAACCACAAGTGAGGTGGCAGCATAAGGTATCTATCAAGCCCACTGGGGTGGGGGGGCTGATTTTTGGGCAGGGGAAGAGGCGAGAATTCATCAGGATCCATCTTGTCTGCTATCTCAGACGGGTTGTATGTGGGCAGCTAGCCTGTGCCTCTGTGGCCACACTAATTTTCCTGGGCTAACTCATGTCTGGCTACCCGAGCTGAAATTTACAGCTCCCTGCCTCAGTGTAGACATACCCTCAGAAAGTCTGAGATGAAACAAACTGGACTCAGGTCTCCCACAACCCAGAGCAGTGCTCTAGCCACAAGATCACCCTTCAGCGCTGCTAATGGTTCCCCATGGTTTTCTCCTCACATTCCATGTCATCGATAGAGAGACCAGCTGGCCTGTGGGTGGGGCTTTTACCTGTCCTGTTGGGAGAGCATCTCCCAAGGCTTTGGTGATGGGATTGTCACCTCACACCTAACTCCAAGCCTCCTAAACCATGAAGCACATCAGATGCCGGCTTACCACTCCGTGTTTCTCTAATGTTCTGGTGCAGGGATATATCACTGTAATTACTTCCCAGCCAAATGGGCTTCACCGAAGCCGCTCTCCATCTCAAGTTGATTGGCCTGTCCGTTCATCTCGCGCTCTGTTCCTCCATGGCTAATCAGGAATTATTTTTGCTTTTGCTCTTGAGTGATAGCGGCTAAACCAGGCGAGCGCAGGAGATTCGTTAACATGCTCAGGGTCGTGTACCTGTAAAGAACAGCAGGAGGGTTTTATGTTAAGGTGACCAGACAGCAAGTGTGAAAAATCGGGACAGGGGATGGAGGGTAATGGCCTCTATATAAGAGAGAGCCCCAAATATCAGGACTGTCCCTATAAAATCAGGACATCTGGTCACCCTAGTTTCTGTCAAAGTTCGAAACGGCCAGAGTTCTATGGGTTGGATCTAAAGCTCGCCGAAGTCCATGGGAGACTTTCCATGAACGCTGATAGGCTTTGGATCAGGTTCCAAGTAGCATGGGAGACCTCATGCATTGCAGAGAGAGCTCCTAAGCTGGGAATCAGAGCACGGGGAGGATGGGGGAAAAGGGGGGTCAACAATGCAAAACGGGTTGATGGTAACGCTCCACCAATGTGAACTATTTGCTGGACACCTCCTTCTCCACTGCTAAGTGGAATCGCAACCTCAAGAGGTTTTTAAAGCCCTCAGTTATTATATATTTATATTGCGATAGGATCTAGTGGCCAACCTGGCTGGAACTGCTGGGTGCTGCACAAACATCTAGAAAATGACAATCCGCATCTTGAACAGCCTGTGTCCATTTGGTGGATGTGGGATATGTTAACCGTAGGCAGAACAGGCTCATATCTGAAAGCGAGCACCCCTGTGCCTAGAATCCCATTCGCACAGGAACTCTGCATACCTTTCAAGCTTCCTGTTGCTCTGTTGCATTATTAGGCCTGGTGTTACTTAGTTAACTCAGTGATTAAGACAGAAGGGGCAAATTCATAAAAACGGCCATAGGGGGTCAGACCAATGGTCCATCTAGCCCAGTATCCTGTCTTTCAACTGTAGCCAATGCCAGGTGCCCCAGAGGGAATGAACAGAACAGGGAATCATCAAACAGAGGCTAGGGACACCATCCCTGCCCATCCTGGCTAATACCCATTGATGGACCTATCCTCCATGAATTTATCTAGTTCTTTTTTGAACCCCATTATAGTCTTGGCCTTCACAACATCCTCTGGCAAAGAGTTCCATAGGTTGACTATGCGCTGTATGAAGAAATACTTCCTTTGGTTTGTTTTAAACCTGCTGCCTATTAATTTCATTTGGTGATCCCTAGTTCTTGTTTCCTGTGAAGGGGTAAATAACACTGTGACCTCCTCATTTACTTTCTCCACACCAGTCATGATTTTATAGACTTCTATCATATTGAAAAGTCCCAGTCTTATTAATCTCTCCTCGTATGGAAGCTGTTCCATACACCTCATCATTTTTGTTGCCCTTTTCTGAACCTTTTCCAATTCCAATATATAGAGACAATATGACGATACAGAAACTATCCATCCCTTTCTTAATGATTCCTAACATTCTGTTTGCTTTTTTGACTGCCGCTGCACATTCAGTGGAAAACATAATCCCAACTATACATATAAAACGATGGGGTCTAAATTAGCTGTTACCATTCAAGAAAGAGATCGTGGAGTCATTGTGGGTAGTTCTCTGAAAACATCCAATGTGCACTACTTTGCATTTATCAACACTGAATTTCATCTGCCATTTTGTTGCCCAGTCACTCAGATCCTTTTGCAACTCCTTGCACTCTGCTTAGGACTTAACTGTCTTGAGTAGTTTTGTATCATCTGCAAATTCCAATCTCGTTTATTGGTGTAAATCCAGAACAACCCTACTGAGTTCAACAGAGTGACTCCTAATTTACAGCAGTGTGAGACTGGAATCTAGCCAAGGACCCACAATCCTTTGCAATTTCTGCTCCGCTCCACTCCATTATCTCCTCACTGTGCAAAGGCCTTTCTGATTCAACATCATCTTTCTCCTTTAACCCCTTGCCTGCACTCCTCACTTGGACCCATCTCCCACTGCCATTACTATTTATTGTTTGTATTGCAATAGGGCCTAGATGCCCCAGGCAGGTTTCAGGGCCCCATTGTGCTAGGAGCAGGAAAGACAGCCCCCTTGACCCAAAAAGCTGACCGCCTGACACATCAGGGCTAATTCTTTTCTGCGAGGGAGATTAAAACAATGGGGCCAGATTCACCAGTATGCTCTGGCTGCAAAACTGCTGTAATCTCAGTTTAACTGGCAAGTTCAGCCAGGTTTATGCCTGCTTGGCCTGGCTGGAGTAGCACAAAGCAGGTGGAGGGGTTGATACTGATGGAGGAACTTGGCCTAGGCTGTAGGATGATGCTTGTGAAATTAAGAGTCGGATGGATGGACAAAGTGAGTGAAACAGAATGATACCTCTGCAACTCAAGCTGTATATTTCAGCTGGATTTTTCCACTGGGAGCAGAACTCCTTTCTGCGAGACTATCAGCAAGATGCTGCGTGGTCTATATATTTAATTAGTCTGTGGTCTAAAAATACCCTAGCAGTTTTCTGCACTGGAGTCCAGTCATTCCTTTGAAGCGGCAGCTGCTCTAATTCATCTTAGTGCTTCAATAAGGTCGAACCCACGTGGGCCCCAACTAATTACTTCCAACCACAAAGAAAACAAGGCACTAAAGGCCTGGCCCAGGAAATGACCTGAAATCAATCACTTCGATGATTTCCCCCCTCAAGGATTCCTGTGGGGCAGAGAATAGCTGGGTCCTGGACCGAATCATGCAACTGGGGCTTTTCAGTCATTTTTGTTTGTCTTGTTTCCTTCAGCTATTTTCTGGTCCTAGATTCCAAGGCAGGAGGTGTAATTCCCAGCGCAGGTAGACATACACGGGTTAGCTCTGGTCCAGCTAGTGCCTAAAAATAGCAATGTGGCCATGGTAGCACAGGCCGGAGCTCAGGCTAGCCATCCAGTACGTACCCAGGGGGTTATACTTCACTGGCTAGTCCAAGCTGCTGCTCCTGCGGCAGCCACACTGCTATTTTGAGGTGCTATTTCGAGTGTGTACATCTACCCCAGCGTGGTATCACGTCTCCCAGCGGCTGCACAGACACACCCAGGGAGGTTTAAGTGACTTGCTAAACAAATCAGTGCCAGAGCTGGAAACAGAACCCAGGTGTCCTGACTCCCCTCCCTCAGGACTTTCCAAGCCTTGCGTCTCTTGCCCTAGAGACGGCATCAGACAAAGTGCATCAGTTCTGCGACGTCTGCTGTTGGAAAGCAGTGTGAAAGCTGCACCAGCTCTGCTGACGGATGGCATTTCTCAAAACCATTTAAAAAAATTCCTTCACTTCCCCTATCAATAACATTTTAATTTTCTCCTCTGACAAGCCAAGATCTGTTGAAAGGAGATGGGTGAAATGACTGCAGCAAGCACCTTATTTTGTATCTGAGGCTCTCCCTAGCACTCTCCATAAATCAGACTCTTACTTTCTTACAGTGGCTTTTTGAGAGGTTCCTGGGGGGCAGAGGGGAGCCTGATCCCTCATAGAGGTAAAACGTTTCATGCTTAGCAATTGCCGGAGTGTATATTTGTGATGGGCTAAAACCCTCAGAACTCAAAGCCACAAGAAATAGCTGCATCTGAGATGCTTAGGACTCACTTAGATCGTAGGCTTTTGGGGGCAGGGACTGTCTTTTTGTTATGTCCATACAGCGCTTTGCATAATGGGACCCTGATCTATGGGTGGGGGTGCTACTGCAGTACAAATAATAAATACCATTACTATCACTTCAGACAAGACACCCCTTCCCTGCTTGCTGAGGACAATGGGCCTGATTTTCAGGTCCCCTGTTCGGTGCCGAGATGGAGATGGGGTAGTTGAGGTAGCTTGAAGACTCTCTTTTCATTCTAGAGCTGTTCAAGGGACTACTCAAGTCCTTCAGCATAAGTCACGCAGCCTCAGGGCTGCTCTACCTTATGCTCGGCTTCCCAGAAGACCTAAGGCTTCAGCCAGCACAGACGAGGATGAGGAGGAAAGAAATTACCATTATCCCATGTGGGGAGAGTTCCCTCACTCCTGATTTTCCTGCAACTGATCCAAGGGAGGAATGAAGAGGCTGGTTTTACTACAAGCTGTTTTACTACAATGTGTCATCACTTCCACCTGCCAGGATCCAGGCAACCTCCAGGGTGAATAAAGACCCACAAGGAGCAGGGGCGGCTCGAGACATTTCGCCGCCCCAAGCACGGCGTCATGCCTCAGGGGGTGCTCTGCTGCTCACCGGTCCCACGGCTCCGGTGGACCACCTGCAGATGTGCCTGTGGAGGGTCTGCTGGTCCCGCAGCTTTGGTGGAGCCCGGGACCAGTGAACCCTCCACAGGCACGCCTGGGGAGGTCCATCAAAGCCACGGGACCAGCGGACGCTCCGCAGGCATGCTGCCGAACTCAACCTGCCTGCCACCCTCCCGGCGACCAGCAGAGCGTCCCCCGCAGCATGCTGCCCCAAGCATGTGCTGGGGCCTGGAGCCGCCCCTGGCAAGGAGTCTCCACTCCTGCCATTGAGCTGGGGGCAGAGCTTAATTTGTGCCAGGGCTTGCGAGGGCTAAGCCCCAGCGCCCCTAGGCCTGGCAGTTCATAGCCCCAGCACCTCTGGGCTTGCTGCATAAACAAATGAGAGAGGATTTAACGGTGCAATAGACAAGGGAGCAGCGTCTCCGAGTTGGGCTTCTTGCAGGGATAAGTCACCTGTGCAGTGGAACTCACAAATAAAATTAACGTACCACCATTTAAATGTGAATGGGGCCAACAGGCCAATTTTCACAGCTACCACTGCTCTAATGTTTTTCCCTTAGAGATTATTAGCCTTTATTGGGCACGGTGGGTTCCTTTTCATCTGACACCACAAACTCCCCTCTACTCCTTCCAGATATTTGTCTGAAAGTTATCATGGCATCAGGAGGTGCCAATGGAAATAGAAAATGCTGTAAAACCAGCCATGGCCTGTCCTGGTCTCTATACCCTATTGATATTCCTCCTCACAAGTACCCACTTTCTTAAGGTTCTCTTATGGGGCCAGATCCACTGCTGATGTAAATTGGCACAGCTTCATTGACTTCTGTGGATCTCTGCCTGTTTACAGGATCTGACCCATTATTACAATTTTATGATGCATATTATAGCTGCAACAAGAGACCCCAACTGAAATCTGGGCCCTACTATCCTAGACGGTATATAGACACAATAAGAGATGACCCCCCAACCTGGAGAGCATATAATTTAAATAGAGAGAATGGACAGTTTCTTGTGTGGTCCAACGTTTCACACACTGGCCTGGGAGTCAGGGAGAATGTGTTCTACTCCTAGCTCTGCCACTGACCTGTTGTGTGACCCTGGGCAAGTCACTTACTCTTTCTGTGTCTCAGTTTTCCCAGCTGTAAAGTAGGGATAATGAAACTTAGCTGCTATTATAAAGTGCTTTCAGTTCTATGGGTAAAGAGTCATCTATACAAGCTTGATATTATAGGAAATGGCATTCACTGCATTTCACAAACGGGGAGCTGAAGCACAGAGAGATCAGTGACTTTCACAAGGTCACACAGGGAGTTTGTGGCAGAGCCAGCGATTGAACCCACATCTCCTGAACATTATGCTAGTATTTTAACCACAAGATTAACCTGCATTGCATGCCCAGGTGCTCCAGCTACTGATCTTTACCTGGATTACACATCATTGGTGGCTGAGAAACAAGAACGGAGGTTTGAGTCTCCAGTTGTGACTTCTTAAATCAAAGAGAGGCTGGTGCTGAGGGTTGAACAATGCTAATTCAGAGCACATGTCAAGTGCTTCTCTTCCTTGTTCTCCAGCTGCTATTACCCTTCAGGCTCACAAAGGATAGTCCGGCTCTAGGGCAAATGAAGGGACCTTCTCCAGGATGACTGACAGAAACCAGCTTCTTAATGGCAGAAATATAGTGTTACAGTTATGCACTGCTGCTCCCGTGGACCACGACAGGAGAAGTGTAGCACAGTTAACAGAGTTGCTGTTCAGAAGACAAGAAAGCAAAACTTGACCCTCACCCACTGCAACTGTAAGTGGAACCTTTGAAATAAAGATGACTCCTGAACTGCCCTCAGGGAAATCTACCGCAGCTGGTTTGTAACCCACACCTCACCCACCCCAGCATTACTTGGCTGGAGAAATTATCCAGCCTTTGACAGAGCGTGCTGATAAATGTATGGAGCTTTTGTCCTGGACGCTGCAGATTGAATCATGTGGTTCTCCTCCATAGGATGCTTGTCTGGCTGGCTTCATAAAGCCGTTCCCAGGATAAAAGAAAAGGTTTGTGTGTTATTTGTGTAAATAGGGCTAAAGGCCACAGCTGTGATTGCTGCCCATTGTGCCAGGTGCTGTACAAACACACAGTGAGAGACAGGGCCCAGTCTACAAAGAGTTTACAGTGGAAATAGACAAGTGAGACGAAGGATGGATGAAAGCAACATGACATAACAGTTTAGGACAAGAAGTGGAGAAAAATACTGTTTCCTATTGAAATTGCAAATGGATTTTAGGGCGGCAGGATATAATCGTTTCAGTTATAATTTGGCGAGGATGTGGGATTGTTGGTGTTTAGAGTGCAGTCAGCCAAAAACACCAATCAGGACTGAGGTCCTATTGTGCCCGGTGCTGTACAAAACATGGGGACACCCGATTCCACTCCTACTCTCACATAAAAGGCTCTGGGATCTTCAATGTCCCCCAACTGCTGTGCTAAGATTTTTGGGGCTCTATCAGCTGGAGTTGGTCTGAATAGATAAGCCAGAAGAGAGAGCTGCAGTTCCAGTCGCTGTCCCTTGAACCATCTGGTCCCTCTGGCTTCTCTTATTGTGGAACGTAAGGTGATTGGTTTTGTGCTGTTTTGTTGTTTCTGATCAGTGCATTGCCAGGATTCTTTTCTGGCTGGTGCACCTCAGCTGCCCGGGGATCTAATCAAAAGGTCTGTCTTTGTTGCCTGTCTTCTTTGTTCTCTGACAGAAATATTTAGTCATGAGGTTTAGCCACATAAAAATAAACAAACGTTCAGCTGGAATAAGATAATCCGGGGTTGATGGAACCTCCTCTTTGCCACCCTATCCTCAGGGGGAGCTATGTGCCAGAAGGGGCTATTCAATCTCCTAATTGGACCTCCTGCGTAACACAAGTCCTTCAATTCCACCCCCTCCCCATCCCCCCCAGTATTGAGCCCAATCACTTGTATTGGGCTAAAATATCTTTTCCGGAAAGACATCCAGTCTTGATCTGAAGCCTTCAAGAGATGGAGAATCCACTGCTTCCCTTGGTAGTTTGTGCCAATGGGTAAATCACCCTGACCGTTAAAAAATTGTGCTGTACTTCCAGATGGATTTTGTCTGGCTTCAGCATCCAGCCAGTAGTTCTTTCTGCTTGTGCTGAACTGGTGATAGTCAGATTGATAGCCAGTTCAGCGGAGGAGCCCGTGGACCTGGCAGCCAGGGAATTGGAGTACAAAGCAAATAAAACCTCCCTGATGCCTGGGCTGGGGGTGTTAGGGGAAGCTCATTCCAGGCCCATCCTTAGGTGGTGCTGACTGTGAATGGGGCATGCCCAACAATGTGCTGACCTGGAGCATCCCCTCAGCAGCCTTCAGGGCATCTCTGGAGCCCGGAGTGCAACCTGCAGCCCCCAGGTAGGTGACAGACAGTGCTAACACCTCCACACCCTCCCTTGGTGTGAATTCTCACCCTCACTGGGGCACCCTGGAAAAGGCTGGTGATTAGGGTAGGAGGAGTAGAAGGTCACCACAGCAGCTGGCATAACCCCATAATGTAGATGCAGCCTACACCGATAGAACGGGGGTTTTCCGTCAGTGAAGGAACAACATTTCCCTTGGACAACAGCAGCTGCGCGGACGGAAGCATATAGCATGGAACAAGTCTGAATTAAAACATGTGAGCTAACGCATTTTCTGATAAAGCCCACCTTTTAGCCCGGTGTAGACATAGCCTCAGGTCTGGTGTATACGAGGAAGCGTTTGCTGGTCCAGCTATGCCAGAGTAACCATGCTTGTCTGCAGAGCAAGTAACAGGACTGCACGCCAGGGTGTGAATCTACAGCCCACTAGCTTGCTGTGCTGTAACATCCCACGAGGACACCGCTACAGGGCACTGAAAGGACCGGAATGCAACTTTTATTACACCTACTTGAAAGTGTAGTTTCACACCCTGATAGGCCACACAAGAGCTTGCTATGTAGACAAGCTCTGTATCAGCAAACCTTCCTAGAGGCGATGCAACTTGTAGACCAATTCCCTGAATGAAATAAACTAGACAGGCAAAAAGACTTTGTCCGCCCTCGGGCTTTTGCTCGCATTGCTCTGATGGTTAGGTGGGTGGCATTTTCCTCACTCCTAACCAATGTAGCTAGGCCAGCAAACTTTTAAGTGTAGATTAGGCCTTAGAGAGACATTTCTAAGGGTGGAAAACAACCTTCCCATTTAGCATCTTCATCTGGGACACAGCACATAGTCATCACCGGCCTGTCTGAAATATCTCCAGAGAGAGGGAAGGAGAAATACGGATCATTTACAAGCATGAACCCTGACGAATTTGGCAGCAAACTGAATTGCCAAGGGCCATGTTTGTTGTGTGACTTCAGAAGCAGCCACTTGCCCTGATTTCCCCTGGGAGAAGGGGGTAAATAAGTCTCCCCTTAATCCTGGCCTTGTGAACATTCTAATTCTGACATTTCCAAATCAATAAGCGCCATCGCTGGGGTGACTCTTCATCCTTTGGTTGACTCGTGGGCTGTGCATTGTTTAGGCTTGCTGCAGCCAAGGCTTCTTTTGTGCGGCGACAGATAATCTCTCTCTCTGGAGCCGCACCTGTGCCAGTGAAGTTTGCTCTGTTTTCCTTCTGTCTGGCATTGTGCCTTGGGTGAGCTGAAAACCAGAAGGTGAATGTTATAAAGCCAGTGGACCTTGGGCACTGGAGCCCCAAACAATCACTGGTCCTCTGTTCCCCAAAACTTCTCTGCATCTGGATTGGAGCTACAGCTAAGCCTGAGCCACGAGGCTTTCCAGAAAATGCCTCCCTCCTCCCCCTACTATTGCTCATCACTGAGCGGTACAGAGCCAGGCGATCCATGCTGCAGAAGCCTCGACGAATTCTGAGCTCCTAAGTCAGGCAAAACTCGCATTTAAATCAAAAGGAGTTTGCGTGTGTGAAGGCCGGGTAGAACCCAAGTGCCCAGGTTTTTGTCTGATGTTGGTGTCACGCAGTTGACTTTAGGCCTGATTTACACTGGAATGAGCCAGAGGGGAATCAGCTCCACCATTTCTTTCCAGCCCTGTGCAGCCTCTGCATACCTTCTCTATGGAGCTTAGAAGTAACAGTAACCGTTCTCTTCCTCTCCTCCTTGCTATTTTTTTTTGCTTTCACCCTCTCTTCTTCTTTTTTTTGTTTATGCTGCTTTTTCCTGGTGGCAGCATTGGGAGTAGGGAGGATCAGAACTCCTTTTCCTCTGCAACAGGTTCCAGTGCCTCCTGGGGGGATTGCCCAGCATTCCCAGGTCAGCCGGGAGATAAAATCCCTCCAGTGTGTCCTGGGTCGCCCAGTGGGACGTGCCCAGAAGAGTTCCAAAGGAAGCCTTTCAGCGGGCATCCTTATCAGGTGCCCATACCACCTCCTCTCGATCCAGAGGAGTAGTGGCTCTACTGTGAGGCCCTCCTGAATAGCCGGCCACCTCCCCCTGTCTCAGAGAGTAAGCTCAGCCACCCCGCAGAGAAATCTCCTGTCCTTCGTTTGTACCCATGATCTCATCATTTCAGTCATTATCCAAAATTCATGACCATCGGTGAGGATGGGGACATAGATCGACCTGTAAACCGAGACCCATTTCCACGAACTCAGCTCCCGCCTCACCACCACAGATCGGTATAGCGCCTGCATCAACGCCACTGCCGCACCATTCGCTGGTCAATCTCCCACTCCCGCTTGCCATTGTACATGAACAAGACCCCTAGATACTCGAACTCTTCCATTAAGAGCAGCTGCTTCCCCCTCACCTGGAACGAGCAGTCCACTTTCTTCCAGGACAGGACCATGACCTCTGATGTGAAGGTGCTGACTCATCCCAGATGCTTCGCACTCGGCAGCAGAATGTTCGAGTGCACGTCGGAGATCACAGTCTGAAGAAGCAAGGAGGACAACATCTGCAAACAGCAGAGATGCCACCTCCATGTCCCCATACGGGATGCACTGCCCAGCTCGGCTGCGCCTTGAGATCCTGGCCATGAAAATTGCGAATGGGAGTAGGGACAAGACACACCCTTGGCAAAATCCAATACCCACCTTGAACAAACTCAACTTGATGCCAAGAATACGAACACAACTTTCACCCCAAGAATAGAGGGACCGGCTAGCACGCAAAAGCGCAATGCTCTGGCTCTACCCAGTCCTCTCACCAGCAAACTTTTTGATTTAAATGTGAGTTTTGCCTGGCCGAGGAGCTTGGAATTTGTCCCCAGGAAGCCCAGTCTCCGGTGAGCTTAAAAGGCAGAGTCCCACTTGCTGTGAATGGTTGCCAATGAACCAGAAAATACAGGCATGCAAAATACCCTAAGAGAACAGCTACCAACCCCTGCTCTCACCACCTCCAGCAGCCTAGCTCTGTGCCCTCCCCTCTGGGAGCTACCATGGGCCAGGCATGACTCAGGACTTGTATCCCCAAATTAAAGAGATGACGTCTTAGGCCAACATCTATATCTTCCTATGGATCCTGTTTTCAGGCATGGGAGCCATCCTCAGAGCTTAGATGGCTAGAATACTTGTGGAGTGTAATGACAGCTGATTAAGGGGTGTGAGTCTAGAGAGGTTTATGAGTGTAACATACAATGAAAGGGGCTGGTCAACTATCCTTCTAGAAGGTCCCTCTTGACTGATCGCTGAATTTGACCTGGAATCAGCTCCATAAGATGTCATAAGGCATTTTCACACCTATAGTAAGTGAAAGTTCACCTCCTTACTAACAAAGCTCATGTCTCATGGGCTCCAGGGTGTGTGTATTGGTCATTATAATACCTATAATGGCATCTTAGATTACAGAGTGCCTTCAGACTTCATACATACAGTCAGGAATCGCTTTAAACCCTGAAATGCAGCTACCTCTGGGGTGGAATTTGGAAGCTGCATACCAGCCCATAGCAACACGCTGCAAAAGTTGTCCCCCGCCCCATTGAAATCATGGGAGGAAAAGGATGCAGCTCAGCTGGTACAAATGGACATAGCTCTAAAGTTGTTGGAGCTGTGCCATTGATGCCAGCTGAGGAGTGGCCCTGATGCTTACAAATAGTGCTGTGGGATCTCAAATACTAGGTGGTTCACGTGGACACCACTATTAGCAGCTGAGTAGCTCAAATGGCCACAGGTGGTCATGTCTCATGTTTACCATCTCCTCACTGTATTTGGCTTAGCAGTGTCCATGTGCAAATAGTAAAGGGTATCAAAAGATGCTCATATAGATTGTGTGTTAGCCTGGGAGGATTTGATTCTTTTTCATTGTGGTTATAACCAGGAGTGCCCTACCACTTACTGGCCATCTCAAAACAACCTCTCTGAGTTTTTGCTGCCCTTTGGATAAACAATTGATCGATATGGCTGGGCAGCCTGGTTCAGTCCCAACCTGTCTAATGCTCAGTTCTTCCCCCAGGAAGCATGAAGTGCAGAATTCCCCTCCTCCCTCCATCATTGCAAAATATTTTTCTGCTAATGTCACCAAACGTCGATCGAAGACATCAGCTGCAAATTACTGTGAAGAGGTTGTGTGCCTATTTGCATAGATGTCGAGGGAGCATTAATTCAGTGTGTCATTAGCCCGCAGGGCCAGATAATGCTTCAGAATGTCTTCTGATGGGTGTAAGCAACCCCTGATTAGATCTGGTCTTCGTGGCGTTCCTCATGTCAAGACTTTGGGATGCCAACCCAGGCACTATTTGCTTACACGAAAGAAAGTTCCTGACAGTGAACTGATGCCTCTGCAGTGTGAGCAGATGACTCTGCTCCAAATAAAGTCTATACACATGCACAACCTCAGACTTACCCTCTTTCTGAATAACACCAATAACAATGGAGAGTAAGCTTTTGCCCCCAGATTTCCTGCAGGATCTCCTTCTCTATCTCTACTTCCCTCTGACCAGACAGTCACAACAACTGCTGTTATGGCAATAAGTACCAGAGTGCCGTTACACAGAGTCATACGTGTTCTTTGTCTTAGCATGCAAGCAATGTTCGGTCCTGGAATACATGCCCTATTGTTTTTCAATATTGTGTTCAGGGAAGTTGTAGAACAGCTAGCAAGGTTCATCTCTGCCTTAATCTCACCAACTAGCATCAATTCTTGGGGGAGAGTTGCTTGCTGTTGACTAGGCATTGGCGGCTGGGCTGAGATTTCAGAAATAAGGGATTGCCTTTGTGCCATTTGTGCCTACCTCTGTTCCAAGTCTGCTTCAGCATAAACAAACAAGTTACATTATGAATAAATCCAGACTTCCTATCACTGAGATGTCTGCCAATGGGTAGCTACCCTGCTGGGCCCCCCAACATCTGCTGCTGCTAGGCAGAGAGGTGACGCTATCCTGGTGGAATGAACACAATTGCACTGCGGGGCTGATTCAGATGCTTTCTTCAGGATTCCGGGTAAACTGGTAGAGGAGCATGTGCCACATTAGGTGTGTGTATGTGATGTATATGGAATGAGTTGCAGATGTAGGGTGAGCAGCTGTAGTGTGGAGCAGTGCAGGATTTCAGAGGGCAAGAGAATTGCCCCAGGGTGGCTGGATGATGGAGGAGGTCTGGCTCTGTTTCATATCTCCGTGTCCACAGAGTGATAAATCTTTATCTCCTGCAAGTAATTGACGCTGCCTGCCAGTGAGGGCCAGCGCCACTCTGCCAGATAGGATATTTTGCCGCTGGCAATTGGAACTATCAAGGGAGGCATTATTCTCGCTGCCTCCGACTTTCTCATCAGGGAGAGAGTGCTGAAGTGCTAGAATTAATGTGCCATTTGATTTAATATGCAGCACCTGACACTCAATTCAGATCGTTACACTGGAAAGCTGGGCTGGACCAACTGGGGCTGTCCAGTAGGGGGGAGACTGGAATATCATTTCTATTCCAGTCGGGGGAGGAGGGGGACTGTAGTGTACAGGAATTGGGTAGTATCTCTTTAAATAAAATAAATGGTCCAAATGAGAAGGTGCTTCCCCAATGTGGGAAGATTCGACTTAGCTCTGGATCTGACCATCCCTTAATGATCTAGTTTTTGACTTTGAGCTTCTGGCTTCTGAAGCACCTTGCTATTTAAACCAGTGATTCTCAAAGGTGGATCAAACGCAGGTCACTTGGCCTCTGATCTTGATCACTGTTCTATGGAAGCAGACCCCTGAGCCTGCATAAACCTCCAATTTCATTCATCTGCCACAGCTTTCAGGATTGGGCCCTTAGCTTAGATATGGCTGTGGGATGTGCCCTGACCAATGATTCTAAACTGCAAGTCTCAGGCAGGAGCAGAAAATAGCTCCCTCTGCCACGCAGCGCCCCATTGGCCTAGCAGGAGCTTTCTTCCCCCCACCCCCCCGCCAAATATAGAAGTCAAACTATGCCTATGGAATAAGGCAATCACAATGGGGCCCTAACGGAGGTTCTTGGGTCTCATCTGCATCTCCCAGGAGCTGAAATCCTATAACAGATGAGAGTCTTCAGCACCAGCCAAATGGTCTTGCATAAATTTCCATCAGCAACCTATGTAATGAATTTTCCATTAATTTCCAGCTGCTAACTCCATTTGCTGTGGGGATGGGGCGACTAATGGCAATTTGATCCGATCTGCATTCCCACCCAGCCAGAGTCACGCTGCCCCGAAATGCGTCACTCTGCAGCCAAGAAGGCATTTACACCACTGTCTCTTACGCACGGCATCTTCCTTTCTGTTCGTCATGTCCACCTTGCATCAATAGGGCAAGAAACAAGGGTGTCCGTTCACAGCGCTAGAAGCCAAGGCCACAGTCAACTTCAGATTCCAGGCTTCATAGGGAGGACAAAATCCCAGATCTACAGATTGAGTCTGACTCTCCTTTGTCCTGCACCTTGGGTCATCACTTACACCAGTGAGTGGAAAACGCGACCATTCTGATCTGGGAGCATTTGACACCTGTTTCCCAGCAGTATCAATGACAACACATATTTATACCTGCCTCTGGAAATTTCCAGCACATGCGTCTGATGAAGTGGGTATTCACCCACAGAAGCTCATGCTCTAATACGTTTGTTAGTTTATGGTGCCACAGGACTCTTTGCTGCTTTTTACAGATCCAAACTAAACACGGCTGCCCCTCTGATAAATGACAACACAAGGTACAAAGTAATAGAGTCAGGCTTGGTGCAGGGTAGCTGTTTCCTCAGCACCTCCTGTTGGGACAAGCTGGAGGCAGTAGGAGTTATGAGCTTCCCCCACCCTCCATTCCAAGCAGCTGGGGAGGCTTGGCTTGAAGTAGCGGTGGTTTCACCAGCCAGCCCGCCTGTGCCGTTGCCTACGGTGGGTGCTGCAGGGACTGGAGTAGCCACAAGCTCCCATGCTACCTGGAACACAGTCTCTACATAGCTATTGGCTCAAGTATCTGTATCCTTGTGCCATTTGCTGCTACGGTAGGTCAGGTATTTTGTCTGGAAAGGTTTCTGTAACCCGGATTTAGGTGTGCAGTTCCAGTCAGTGTAGTCTTCATGTGGATGCAAGTGTAGTGCCCTCCAGTGGGGAATGAAGAGCTTCACGCCTCTGTAAATGAACTCTATTCTGTCACTTCCTGAAAACAAGTATGTTAACGTATTAAACACCTGCCATGTGTTGGTGATAAAGATCTTACACATGAGATCAGTGACCTAGAGGAGGCAATGGAACAGGACAGACTAAATTGGGCATCTGCAGTGGGATTTTTCATTCCAAAGCAGACTACTTTGGGGGGAGGGATAGCTTAGTGGTTTGAGCCTTGGCCTACTAAACCCAAGGTTGTGCCTTCAGTGCCTAAGGGGACCACTCAGGGATCTGGGGCAAAATCAGTACTTGGTCCTGCTAGTGAAGGCAGGGGGCTGGACTTAATGGCCTTTCAGGGTCCCTTCCAGTTCTACAAGATAGGTATATCTCCATTTATTATATACTCATCAAGCTCAGATTCTCACAGTAACCAACAGTTGATATCTTAGAGAAGTGGCTCTCACCCAGGGGTACAGGGACACCTGGGGGTACTCAGAGATCTTCCAGGAGGAACTCAACTCATCTGGATCAGTGTTTCTCAACTGAGGGGTTTCAGCCCCCAGGAGGGGTCACAGGACAGGTCTAGGGGGGTTGCAAGTGCAGGGCTGGCAATAGGGGGTAGCAGGCAGGGCAATTGCCTGGGGTCCCATATCACAGGAGTCCTGCAACGCTAAGTTACATACTTCGGTGGTGGGATTCAGGCTTCAGCCAAGGCTCACAAGTGAAAAACAGGCTCAAGTATCATACTGAAATGTAGGTACAATATTTATATTCCAATTTCTTTGATAAGTGTATGGTAAAAATGAGAAATAAGTAATTTGTCAATACTGGTGTGGCTGTGACACTTTTATATGTTGATGTCTGATTTTGTAAGCAAGTAGTTTCTAAGTGAGCTGGACCTTGGGTTATGCCAGCCAAATCAGACTCCTGAAAGGGTGGAAAAGCTGGGAGCCACAGTGCGAGAGTGACCAGTGGGGGGGCAGGGGGATAGAGCCTTTAGTTCAAGTCTCCCCCAGGCCTGGTGAGAAAGGCACTGAACAGCGTCAGTGCTGAGGCTTTCATCTTGAAGAAATTCCACTTTAATTAGCTGGTAATTGAGCCAAAGTGTGGGACCCCCCTACAGGGCGGCCGATGGGCTATTTACTTGGGGTGCTGAATCCCGTCTACTTGAATTGCCCAAGCTGTGAAAGTTCAAACTAGGGAGTCAGACCCCAAATCAGCCTGGGACTGGCCCCGGCGGATTCCCAGCTGGTTGTGGCCTCAGTCCGGCCGGAAGCGGCGCTGTGTGCTGGTCCCCCTGCCCCGGGGGTCTCCACGGACGTGGCTGCCGGCCAGTCACGCGGCAGCACCGCAGCGCTTCCACGGCGCAGGCTCAGGCCAGGCTGTGACTCTACCAGCCCTGGGCCCCGCCCCCTGCGCTGCGAGCCTCGGTCACGCGCCTGCAGAGCATTTGCGCGCCTCTTAAATTTGACCCTCCTGCGCCGCCGTCCGGGAGTTTTTTACTAGCGTCTGTCACGTGAGGGTGGGGGTTGCAGAGGAGTAGCTGCTAGGGGCGTGCGGGAGAAGAGA
Source organism: Chelonoidis abingdonii (assembly GCF_003597395.2). NCBI lineage: Eukaryota > Metazoa > Chordata > Testudines > Testudinidae > Chelonoidis > Chelonoidis abingdonii. The sequence continues at coordinate 21,818,077 of NC_133772.1, forward strand.
CCGAGATCCTTCCGCCCCGCACGGCAGCGCAGCCGAGTAACATGGAGGGGACGCTGGAGCAGCACCTGGAGGACACGTATGTGCCATTGACCCCAGCGGGCGGGGCACTGACGGGGGGG